>NC_069129.1:45909348-46059348 GCF_026914265.1 Mya arenaria
TATGGACAGATTTTAAATTAACTTGTCAAATGTGTTCCACATACCAAGACGGCGTGTCGCGTGCAAAACCCGTGTCCCTACCTCAAAGGTCAAGGTCACACATAGTGTTTATTCACAATGGAGTGCTGCATATAAGGACATAGAGTATAGGTTGTCGTGTCCGGGCTGTAACTTTCCCTTGTATGGACAGATTTTAAAAAAACTTGACACATGTGTTTCACATACCAAGACGACGTGTCGCGTGCAAGACCCGTGTCCCTACCTCAAAGGTCAAGGTCACACTTAGTGTTTATTCACAATGGAGTGCTGCATATAAGGACATAGAGTATAGGTTGTCGTGTCAGGGCTGTTACTTTCCCTTGTATGGACAGATTTTAAAATCACTTGCTACATGTGTTCCACATACGAAGACAACGTGTCGTGTGCAAGACCCATGTCCCTACCTCTTAGGTGAAAGATACACTAAGTGTTTATTCATAAGGGAATTCTGAATATAAGGACATAACAGTGTAGGTTGTCAAGTATGGGTGGTATTTTTTTATGTTCAGAGGCAATTTAAAATAACTTGCCATATGTATTTGACACGTAAAGGCAAGATCAACTTTTCATGTACTGACCTTGTTCGCAGGTCAATGTCACATTCGGGGGCATTCGTCACATACTGTGACAGCTCTTGTTCGTATTTAAGAGGGTCATTTTCTCAGTAGGATGAAGTTCTGCCAGATAAGCAATCGTAACCGGTTGTGACCACTTGGTATGAGATATGAAGAAAATGGTTTCAAAAGTATTTATTTATCTGATTATTAACAAGAGCTGTCACAGAGACAGCGCTCTCGACTATTCCGCCGCTTTTCGGTGTATGGATTGAAAAGTTTTGGCGAAACATGCATGGTTCAGTTAGATTAGATTTCAATGCAATACATGATGTGCCGAGATATTACCATAAATTGAATTATTTGAGGTGGTACCCAAACTTTAATGTGAATTCTAAGTCGAAAAAGGGACATGATTCTGTCAAAATGCTCATTACAGTGACCTCCTGTGTACAGGTTGGGGGCATGATGGTGAACAAGCATGCAAAGTTTCTAAGCCAGATGTCAATGGACTTTGGAAATATTTGAGGTGGTACACAAACTTTAACGTAAATTCTAAGTCGAAAAAGGGGCATAATTCTGTCAAAATGCTTGATACAGTGACCTCATCCTGTGTACAGGTTGGGGGCATGATGGTGAACAAGTGTGCAAATTTTCAAAGCCAGATGTCAATGGACTTTGAAAATATTTGAGGTGGTACGCAAACTTTAACGTAAATTCTAAGTAGAAATAGGGGCATAATTTTATCAAAATGCTTGATAAGAGTTACCTCCTCCTGTGTACAGGTTGGGGTTATGATGGTGAACAAGTGTGCAAAGTTTCGAAGCCATATGTCAATGGACTTTGAAAATATTGAGGTGGTACACAAACTCTTACAAAAACTTTAATTAAGTGGTTACAGCGACGCTCGGGTGACTGGGATAGCTCTCCTTATTCTTCGAATAGTCGAGCTAAAAACACACGCCCCAGAAAATGGGCGCTTAAATGGTCTATGGAAGGACCTGTCAAGATTTAGAGTTTACGAAACAGACAGTTTAGGAAAAGACCATAATTCTTCTCAACTACACATGTACAGTATTCGGACAAAAAAAATTAGGACTGTGATTCCTCATCAATTACCTATTTCCTTTGTTCATTATTTTCTTCATCATAGGAGACACTTCAATGCTATTGTTTCTTATGAAGAATACCCCATGAACACGATAAAGCAGTAAAAAAACACTATTTTTTAAAGAGTATCTGGTTTGTCGCAAGGGCGCCGCCATCTTGAATTGCAAAAATTACACTAGATGAAATAATACGCACGAAAAAGGTCAAACTACACTAATTGTTATGCCGAGTCAAACAACCAACTTCTTTATATATATACCGCTTTAATACAGTCTCGGACACTCGAATTCTTTGTTTGTCTCAAAAGCAATGTAATGGTTGCTGGACAAAATGCGAAAGATTTGGCAAGGATGGAAGGATTAGTTGCCTTATTCATTTCCAAAGCAATGCAATTGTTGCTGGGCAAATGTGAGGGATAGAGCCAGGACGGAGAGAATGGTCGCCTTGTGCGTTACCAATGTAATGTAATGCTTGCTGGGCAAATGCGAGGGATAGAGCCAGGGCGGAGGGATGAGCCGCCTTGTTTGTTTTAAAAGCAATGTACTGGTTGCTGGGGAAATGCGAGGGATATATGACAAGGACGGAGATGAGTCGCATTGCCTGCCAGTTTCCAAAGCAATGCACAAATAATGGTTGTTGGGCAAATCAGACGGATAGAGCCAGGACGGAAAGAATGGTCGCCTTGTGTGTTTCCAATGTAAGGTCATGTTTGCCAGGCAAATTAGAGGGATAGAGCCAGGGCGGAGAGATGCCGTGTTGCCACTTCTACAACAACAGCTACTACTATTCCTTCTACTAACTATCATATAACTACTAATGATGCTGCTAATCTCGCGTTAATCAACTATATGTTGCTGCGAATGAAGGAACTAAGCTTTTTGAATCAATGCGAGGACCCTTCATTTATCTATTTATAATGAGCGCAAAGTACAATGAACCCTTAAAGGGACTGTACACCAGATTCGCACCAAAAAAAGTTTTTTTCTGTAATGAATCTCAGGACAATTATCTAATGGAATGTGTTACGCTGTGATATCATAATTGTAAAAAAGTACCAAAATGTAAAAAAAAATTGTGTCGGAGACCGGGTTCAAACCCGTGTCGCCAAAATTTCAGTCCAGCGTCGTATCCACTGAGCTACGACGGCCTACTCTGTTAATTACATAATTAAGCTATACACGTACCTCGGTAATATCACGTGATAACACCGACTAGCCAATCACGCATAAGAAATGAATTCTACCTGGTAGACATACCCAGTAATCTTTTTAAAGGAAATTACGAAATAACTGCTCAACTTAAATAAATTGTACACTATGTGGTACTTCAGTTAGTAAGTTTCAATGCATTGTACACATCGATGCCAAGTTTATGTCAGTTTTTGACAGTTTTCTCTTTTTTTTCGATATTTTATCATACGGAGTACAGCCCCTTTAAGGAGATTTTCGACATCCACAGTTAAACGACTCCCCGGTATCATTTTATTAAATATACATGAGTCATAACATTTTGAGCCGGTAGTCGATAAGTTTGACTGGGGTTCGTGATTCTATTTCGGTCAAAATACATCCTCACACCGGCCAAATCCTAATAGCCTCTTATAGAACAATACCATAATCAAGTTGTTAAATTAAACGACTTGATTACAGTATTGTTCTACAAGAGGCTATTAGGATTTGGCCGGCGTGAGGAAAATAATTAGCTGTTGGGGAACTAAGAAATATAGTTAGTACATTTGTGCTTGATGTTTTCAATCTTTAAACACAATTCAAGAGTGTGGTTTAGATAGTTAAATATTGTTATCAAGGAGATTGTTCATAAACAATATTAAAGATGTAATGCTTAGCTTAGTTAATTAATAATTATATTTTTATAGTAAAGAAAATCATGTCAATACTTAATAATAAACTATTATTGAAATTTTTGTTTTATTTTTGACAAGTGTCGTAATAAACAAAATGAGATGAAGCGTTAAACCTAAGAAACATGCACTATAGAAAGATTTTTCCGAAAATGACCAAAATCATTGCTCCCCTGAATTTCATGCTGGTCGTAATGGCCATTAAATGAAATAAATTAGCTGTTGATAAAAATTACATGAAGAACCAAGTCAGCCCTTTAACCCTTAGCACAAAACCACTGAATGGAACATAATGCATATGCTGCTAAAATCAGGTATATGCTGGCATACAGTGGTTTCCTTCTTAATCGAAAATTGGATAGGATTTCTTGGCATGAGTTGCTTTGTTTGTTACTAATGTTACCAGGCAAATTAGAGGGATAGAGCCAGGGCGGAGGGATGGGTCGCCTTGCTTGTTACCAATGTAAGGTCATGGTTGCCAGGCAAATTAGAGGGATAGAGCCAGGACAGAGGGATGAGTCGCCTTGTTTGTTTCCAATGTTATGCAATGGTTACCAGGCAAATTAGAGGGATAGAGCCAGGACGGAGGGATGAGTCGCCTTGCTTGTTACCAATGTAAGGTCATGGTTGCCAGGCAAATTAGAGGGATAGAGCCAGGACAGAGGGATGAGTCGCCTTGTTTGTTTCCAAAGCAATCAAATGGTTGCCAGGCAAATTAGATGGATAGAGCCAGGACGAATTTATGAGTCGCCTTGTTTGTTTTCAAAGCAATGTTATGATTGCCAGACAAATCAGAGAGAAAGAGCCAGGGCGGAGGGATGAGTAGCCTTGTTTGTTTCCAAAGCAATGTAATTGCTGCTGGAAAAATGAGAGGGATATAGTCAGGTCTGAGAGGTACGTTTAAGAGCCTGCACAACTCAAATCCGCAATACAATCGATTCCGTTGGCTCGAACTCCAAGGGACCGGCGAAAATACATCGAGCCTCAGAAAATTCGAGCCAAGCGGGAATCTTTTCCTGAGTATAAAGAAATGGGTCCTAAGCATCCAGATCGAGCCAACGAGTTATTCGAGCTAAACGAGTTCGAGCTAACGGGGTTGGACTGTAATTAAAATAAAATGGATTTGAAGATTTCACCTAGTGTTTTTTGTTTTTTATTGCGCCATGCATTGTCGTTGGTATGCATTCCGTGTTTTTACAATTGATTTGACAATATTAAGTAATATTCAATACACAGTAATTAAATTTACGATTCACAGTTCCTCAATGTATGGTACACAGTAACTCAATTTATGATTCATAAAAACTCATGGAAACTCATTTTTACAGAATACAAACAACGACGTTTATGTTGGTAATAGTTATTTATTACCCGGTGTTACAGTTTCCCCAAATGAGAGCAAAGCAGACGATCAGAACCACTTTGCAGATAATGCCTCAAATTTACTGATCCTTGTTTGTTAGATTATCAAGATCTTCCCGCGCCTATTGGCTGAATTCTGGCTCAACCCCCGAAATTACGCACCCGAAGAGAATACTCCACCACTGAGCTATCGGGGCGGTGAAAATTATGTAAGTATATGAGTCATTCTGCGACCCTTCTAGCTATTCTCGGATTATCCCATTGACACCTGCCATAATGAAGCTATTATGAAATTAACCACTGTGGAATTTTTACCACTAATCTGATAGATTTAAATGATGGCCCTAACATAAATGAATTCATATTTGCGACAGGTCATTGCCTTTCTTTATTGATTATTGCTTGATATGAATAATAGACGTTTATTAAGACCAAATCATCGAAACATTAAGAACACAGTGTGATTCTTTAACATAAATACAGAGCCCAATCAGCTATCATATATTTACAGGATTTCTTAACCGTCACTTTAAGATTTGTTTATAAACATTTTTTATTTAAAATGTTTAAGTGAAATCTTTGGTTATTTTCAGGACATGGTTAAATGAAGAAATATGACATACAATTTTAATAAAAAGGCAATACCAATTTTGCGTCTCAAGATACGTAATTACTCAAAATATGTAAATACATTTTATTAGATACCTTAAATTTGAAGGTATAAAATCTTTTTATCACTTTTACATTTCAAATGGAAGCTGGATTTACACTTGGAAATTTCCATTGAAAACATCCTTTATAGTTACTTGAAAAAAGGTAATGATACTACTACAATATTTACACTAATTTGTTTTTCTTTTTCTTGCTAAACATAACTGCAAAATTACACTTAATATTTATTCGATATATTGTACATGTCATTTAATATAAATGGTTATTCAGTTTGATAACACAAGGTTACAAAAAAAAACAAATCAAAACCGCAAGCTGAAATTGTAAAATAAATGTTTTTGCATTTACTTTTCAGTTGTTTAAAGGTTATTTAATGCATGGTAATTTCTTCCTAAAAATAACGATCACGACTAAGGAAGAAACACTGTCAGTTTGCATTTAATACCTTCAATGAGTCATTTCCGTTCATCCCGACAACTACTGTGCGTGTGTGGGGACAAAAGGACACAGAGAAGGGACTGACCAGTCCGTCATTATGTCCCAGTATTCCCACCATCTTGCCGTCCCTCTCCGTCAGCAGCATCACGTTGTGGCTACTTTTCCCACACACGAGCAGCTGACCCGGACCTACCGCCACCACGGACACGGGATATTCGAGCTTCTTGTCACTGTACTCTCTTAGGGCCTTCCCGTCTAGAGACAGCTGGTGGACGGTTTGGTCAGACACGTACAGGGTCGGTGGTGTGGAAGCTGACACAGTCAGGTAGAATGGGCCTTGGAAAGCTTGTCTTTCATCTACTGTTTGAAATGTACTGATAATAAGCCCATCCAATGTCATCACTTCAATACGCGGGTAATATGGGTAAGAAACGTATAGTCTATTGTTGTAGTATGCAATACCATGACACTCATATGATACTTTAATTTCCTTTCCACGCGACAACTGCCCTTCTTTCGTAGACATCAGTTGTATCATGAAGTTATTCGGGAGAGTGACAGCGGCCTGGTCATCAGGGAGCACACACGCGTCCCAGGGCCCGCCTGGCAGTTTGAGTCGGGACGTGACGGTTCGGGTGGTGGCGTCCACCAGTTTGGCACAGCTGTTATCGCGGTCAGTCAGAAGGAAGATTCCGGGAGACAGCAGGGTGAGGCCGGAAATAAAGCAGGTTCTCTGGTCTTGTGGCGTTCTGACATTGATGTCTGCTCCATTCTTCCATGTCACAGTAGAGAGGTCAGGAACTGGAACTGAACACAATAATGGACTAGATTATTTTTTCACTTTCGTCTTATAAACTTAAATGAGACAATGGTTTAAACTTTTTTTAAAAGGGTGCAGCTTCAATTTTAAGTGTTTTTTCTTCAATGAGAAAATTTAGATTAAACAAACAAGACATGGACACCCGGTAATAAATATAAATGATAAAGAGGTGTTTTGGGTTTAGTGTAATAAAATTCACCGAGTGAGCACCAAAAGCTATATTTGACAAGTTGTGTTATAATCATTTTTATGTTCCCGTCTTAAGTACGCCTGCAAACAAATTCACTGTACAATTTCCCCCGTATATCTTACGAACACATTATTAACATGTCTTTTCTGTCAGTTTGATATTTTAGCCCAATTATTGTGACAAGATTTACACCAGGGATAAATGTGTGCACATAAGCGCAAACATGCATTTTTCTTTCGGAGGCAAATTTGCATTATGTTCCAGCGTGTGTTTCTATTTTGGAGGTCTTAGATCGAATATTCAACAAAATACAATAAAAGTAATGCAATTGATATAAAAAAAACTGTCGAAATGTTATGGCAAATTATTTATAACTTTTGTTTTTTTATTGAAAATATTTTCGTTTCTCAATTGTCATATAAACTCGTCAAAAACATACCCCAAGGCCAAATGTGCATCCCGTTGATATGTTTGCACGGGGTGCAAATGTTGGGCATATAAGACACAGCACTAAAAATGGGCATTACCATTACTTTGAGTCAGCTGATCACCTTTTTAAAACAGTAAAAATAGTCATAAAGATAGTATTTCGAACAGAAAAATACATATAAATCAAAGTTCTTTTTGTTTTAGATGGAAAAGGTCGGAGTGTTGTGAAAACCTTGAAATATATTTAAATGACACTGTAAAAAATGTTGCTACAAATACGCTTATATACAGTAAACCCAATAACTATGGATTTTATGATAAATTCCAATTTATACCGAATGGGAAAAACAGGCTGCGTTGGCATTCGCGTCGAGGCCCATTTATGTTTGTTTACAGTGTACTTGCAGTGTACTTGAAACCAAGCGTGGTTTACCGAATTAATTGCAGCAAAAACTTATTGATGATCAGTAATTGAGTATTAATACGTTTTAATTTAGTTTAAGTTAAACTTCTGTGTCATAATTTAAGTAATAGCTTTCGCCATTATGAACAAGAACTCAATATAAGGACAATTATTGAAATATAACTTAGAATTTTACTCAAATAATTACAACGCCATCGTTTGTATGGTCAAGTGATACTTAAACATGTAAAGTGATTTTTAAACATACTATTCTTTCGAAACTCTCCCGCAACGTCAAGTGTGCCAATGCCCATTATCGATCCCAGTAGCCGCTCCGTGTCCGCGTCCTTAGTAAACTGGTACTTCCGGGCGTTCACCCTATCAACCATCTTCTTCATACTGTTATACATTCCCCGTAGCTCCTTACGGCCTCGCCTTGCCGTCACGTACAGCTGGTTCACCGAGACGTCACCGGAAGTCAGTTCCGTCCTCATGGCCTCAAGTCCGGTTTTCATCAACTCACAATCGGTCTTAAGTGCAGTCAGCGCGTTCTCATCCTCAGTCTTCACCTTCTCAATGTTGTCGAGCAACTCCTTCTCGCGCCTGTCCAGATATGTGTTTATTTCTGCACGGAACTTCCTCAGTTTATCCATCTCAACCTTAGACTGGTTTTCAACTTCACCAAAAATCTCCTTGACGTTACTAACAAGCCCGGATAAAAGATCTTCAGCTTGTTTAATTGATGGTTCCAGCTCTCTAAATTCATTTCCAATGACAAATTCTTTAGCCACATCAGCGATGTAGTCAACTTAACAGCTGCGATGGTCGAGTACGACACAATCACCACAGCCAAGGTTTCCATGGGTCGGGCAATAAAACTTGATCATCTCCTTCGGATGGTTGTTACAATAATCCGTGTCGGCGATAGCTGATTTCTTCGTTGACGGGTAGAAGGAGGGCATCTTATCTTTGGACAGCAAAATATGGTTCCTGGACATCTTCAATCTCTTATGGTACTCGACACAGGGAGCGCACATGTACTCCTCGCATGTCTGACAGAAGCCCTGGGCCACAGCGCGTTTACCCCCTTCTCCACACGGCTGGCAGTAGACCGTGGCGTCAGTGGAACCCTTGTCAAGGTCAGGGTCACGCTTCTTCCCGGGTACCTCCATCTATGTAAACAAACTATATGAATCACTTTTATAAGCTTACTGTTTCATTCAAATGAAAACGCACAGATTCAGTACGATCAAGTAAAACACTGCCCTTAAACAAAGATAAAATTCCTTGTCTATACGAATCATTTTCAAAACGAAAGTAGTATCGATGTTCTAATTTAGAACAGCATTAGAGATCGTTCAAATGTGCTTTTTTATTATTTTCCCCACACAATCTTGCTTTAAATATCGGTCAAACAATTCTTAATAAAGAAATACAAATAATATTTACCTTTATTCTGTTGATCTTTTAAACCAACAAGGAAGTAAATTCATTTCATCCACTGCGCATGTCCATAGATCACCTTTGTATCGATTCACGTATAAGTTAAAACGTTTGTAAACATGCGATTTAAGACACTACATACTCAAGGTATTTACATCAAAATGACTCCGGATTTTATTGACCGATAATGATGTGAATAGGCAGAACCGAATAATAATAGTAATAATAATGATGATGATGATAATAATAATAATAATAATAATAATAATAATAATAATAATAATAATGAAACTATAACACTGTCGAGATAACTTCACGACGAACAGAAAAAAAACCCTCTCCAATCTCCACGCTCAATCTTTACATTCCTTGTCTATTTTCACTATATAATAACCGCCTTCCACTCTCCATATCCCTCCACTCCCAATTTCCGCAGCCCTCACCTTTTACCCTTCTCCCCTCCTTTTTACCAATACCTTTCGCCAACCCTCTCCCTTTTCCATCCCTCTCACTTTGCCCACCCCTCTCCCTTTCTCCATCCCTCTATCTTTCCCCATCCCTCCCCCTTTTCCCATCCCTCTCCATTTTCCCATTCCCTCTATCTTTTCCCATCACTCTATCTTTCTATATCCCTTTACCTTTCTACATCCCTCCATCTTTCTACATACCTCTCCTTTTTCGCATCCCTCTATCTTTCCCCATCCCTCTCCATTTTCCCGTCCCTCTCCCTTTGCCCATCCCTCTCCATTTGCCCATCCTTCTACCCCCTCCCTCTGCCCTCTTCTTTTGCCTATTACTTTTCATTTCCCAATCCCTCTCCTTTTCCCCGTCCCTCTCCCTTTCCTCACCCTCTCCCTGTGCCCAATCCTATCCCTTTGCTCATCCCTTAGCCTTTCCCCATCCCTCTCCTTTTGTCCATCCGTCTAACCTCCACCCACCCTCTCCCTTAGCCCATTCCACCCCTTTCCCAATCCCCTCCCTCCTTTCCTCATCCCTCTCCCTTTCCCCATCCCCTCCCCATCACTCTATCTTTCTCTATCCCTCTACCTTTCTACATCCCTCTACCTTTCTATACCCTCTCCTTTTTCGCATCCCTCTATCTTTCCCCATCCCTCTCCCTTTGCCCGTCCCTCTCCCTTTGCCCATCCCTCTCCATTTGTCCTTCTAACCCCCCTCTCTCTCACCTCTCTCTTTTCCATTCCTTTTCATTTCCCAATCCCGTTCCCTTTCCCCGTCACTCTTCCTTTCCCCACCCCTCTCCCTCTGCCCATTCCTATCCCTCTCCCCATTCCCTTGCTTTCCTCATCCATCTCCCTTCCCCCGTCCCTTTCCTTATCCCTCTCCCTTTGCCCAATCCTATCCCTTTGCCCATCCCTCTCCTTTTGTCCATCCTTCTAACCTCCACCATCCCTCTCCCTTAGCCCATTCATCTCCCTTTCCCAATCCCCTCCCTTTCCTCATCCCTCCCCCTTTCCCCAACCCCTCTTGTCCTTATCCCTCTCCGATTCCCAATCCTTCTCCTTTCCCCAGCCCTCCCCCTTTCCCCGTCCCTCTCCCTTTCCCAATCCATCTACCTTTGTCAATTCCTATCCCTATCACCATCCCCTCCCTTCCCTCATCCCTCTCCCTTTTCCCTATCCTCCCCTTTCCAAATCCCTCTCCCTTTCCCCATTTCTCCCCTTTCCCCAACCCTCCCCTATTGCCCATCCCTCTCCCTTTCCCCATCATCTCCCTTTGCCCATCCCTCTCCCTTTTCCCATCCCTCCCCTTTCCCCAACCCTCCCCTATTGCCCATCTCTCTCCCTTTCCCCATCATCCCCTCTTTCCCCATCCCTCACCCTTTCCCCATCCCTCCCCTTCCCCATCCCCCATCCCTCCCCTTTCCCTATCCCCCCTTTCCCCATCCCTATCCCTTCCCTCCCTTTCCCCATCCCTCCCCTTTCCCCATCCCTCTCCCTATCCCACGCGTTTTTATTATACATGTTGTAGGATATTAGTATTGTCAACGATGATAGTCTGTACATACAGGTGGCAGTTTTATCCGGGATTAACATATAGTTTTCTTGAGTTTTCTTAAGTATACTGTAAAGTTGTTGTAATGTTATTTTTAAATATTTAAAAAAAAATAGTTTTGTTTCAGATGATTCAAGCGTTCCCGTTTTTGTGTGGTGTGCTTCGTTTATAACTTGATCTATCGTTTAAAAATCGTGTTTCGGGGGAACAGTTTCCTAAAGTTTTCACATTTGACAAAGCGGCACCCATCTGATGTGACTTCAAACTGACTAACTTCAACTAGAAAACAACTTTTTAAATTGATCTGCATATTTGCTGTGGTGTCCGGTCAATTGTTAAAGTTCACAAATGTGTAGAAGTCTAGCTTATGTTGTCTAGGATAAATTGACTATTTTGATAAGGAAAATACAT
The DNA here is from genome assembly GCF_026914265.1 of Mya arenaria. Lineage (NCBI taxonomy): Eukaryota > Metazoa > Mollusca > Bivalvia > Myida > Myidae > Mya > Mya arenaria. Next base: position 45,921,094 of record NC_069129.1, read on the forward strand.
TTTTACTCACGCAGTATGCAATAAATATATATGATAAAGGACTCGCGGATGTTAGAGTAAAATTCCCTTTTTATGTCGAAATAAAGTTTGTCGAATCATTAAGATTGTAAAAAGTAAAATACTGATGAATGGAACCCTTCAACAAATGTTGATATATATGCTCACATATTGTCCTTGAAGAGCACGATTTTAGATAGCATTAGAAAAATGCTTTTAAACAAAGGATTATAGGTCAAATAATTGTTCAGATTTTGTAAGAGTCCTTGTGGGCGATCGGTTATGTTGCCAGTTATCTCTTTTTTTTTCTTTTGACTGTACCAGCGTGGGTTCGCCCCCCCCCTTAATCAATTTTATTTTACTTAAAGTGTAACTTTTTCTGCAATTTCGGTATCAAAGAGTAAAATAATTCTATTTTTATAGTTGTCAGATGTCTTCCCGTGAAAAGAACATTCCATAAACAGATATATACAGAACGACCATACCCTCTGTCCACAGCATAGGTTTCTATGTCACGAGTTAAATGCGGAATTATTATGCCTTCTGTCAGTATTATAGCCTACCTTGTAACGAGCCATATGCGGAACTATCACGCCTCCTGTCAGCATTATAGCTTACCTTGTCATGAACCGTATGCAGAATTATTTTGCATTCTGTCAGCATTTTAGCTAACCTTTTCACGAGCCATATGCGAAATTATCATGCCTTCTGTCAGCATTAAAGAATACCTTGTCATGATCCGTATGCAGAATTATCTTGCATTCTGTCTGCATTTTAGCTGACCTTTTCACGAGTCATATGTGGAATTATCATGCCTTCTCTCAGCATTATAGCTTACCTTGTCACGAGCTATATTCGGAATTATCACGCCTCCTGTAAGCATTATAGCTTACCTTGTCATGAGCTATATTCGGAATTATCACGCCTCCTGTCAGCATTATAGCTTACCTTGTCATGAGCTACATGCGGAAATATCACGCCTCCTGTCAGCATTATAGCTTACCTTGTCACGAGCTATATGCGGAATTATCACGCCTCCTGTCAGCATTATAGCTTACCTTGTCATGAGCTATATTCGGAATTATCACGCCTCCTGTCAGCATTATAGCTTACCTTGTCATGAGCTATATGCGGAATTATCACGCCTCCTGTCAGCATTATAAGCTTACCTTGTCACGAGCTATATGTGGAATTATCACGCCTCCTGTCAGCATTATAGCTTTCCTTGTCATGAGCTATATTCGGAGTTGTCATGCCTATTGTCAGCATTATAGCTTACCTTGTCAAGAGCTATATGCGGAATTATCAAGCCTCATGTCAGCATTATAGCTTACCTTGTCACGAGCTATATGCGGAATTATCACGCCTCCTGTCAGCATCATAGTTTACCTTGTCACGAGCTATATGCGGAATTAACACGCCTCCTGTCAGCATTATAGCTTACCTTGTCACGAGCTATATTCGGAATTATCACGCCTCCTGTCAGCATCATAGCTTACCTTTTCATGAGCTATATGCGGAATTATCAAGCCTCCTGTCAGCATCATAGCTTACCTTGTCACGAGCTATATGCGGATTATCACGCCTCCTGTCAGCATTATTGTTACCTTGTCACGAGCTATATGCGGAATTATCACGCCTCCTGTCAGCATTATAGCTTACCTTGTCATGAGCTATATTCGGAATTATCACGCCTCCTGTCAGCATTATAGCTTACCTTGTCATGAGCTACATGCGGAAATATCACGCCTCCTGTCAGCATTATAGCTTACCTTGTCACGAGCTATATGCGGAATTATCACGCCTCCTGTCAGCATTATAGCTTACCTTGTCATGAGCTATATTCGGAATTATCACGCCTCCTGTCAGCATTATAGCTTACCTTGTCATGAGCTATATGCGGAATTATCACGCCTCCTGTCAGCATTATAAGCTTACCTTGTCACGAGCTATATGTGGAATTATCACGCCTCCTGTCAGCATTATAGCTTTCCTTGTCATGAGCTATATTCGGAGTTGTCATGCCTCTTGTCAGCATTATAGCTTACCTTGTCAATAGCTATATGCGGAATTATCACGCCTCCTGTCAGCATTATAGCTTACCTTGTCACGAGCTATATGCGGAATTATCACGCCTCCTGTCAGCATTATAGCTTACCTTGTCACGAGCTATATTCGGAATTATCACGCCTCCTGTCAGCATCATAGCTTACCTTGTCATGAGCTATATGCGGAATTATCAAGCCTCCTGTCAGCATGATAGCTTACCTTGTCACGAGCTATATGCGGAATTATCACGCCTCCTGTCAGCATTATAGCTTACCTTGTCATGAGCTATATGCGGAATTATCACGCCTCCTGTCAGCATTATAGCTTACCTTGTCATGAGCTATATGCGGAATTATCACGCCTCCTGTCAGCATTATAGCTTACCTTGTCATGAGCTATATGCGGAATTATCACGCCTCCTGTCAGCATCATAGCTTACCTTGTCATGAGCTATATGCGGAATTATCACGCCTCCTGTCAGCATTATAGTAACCTTGTCTAGAGCTATATGCGGAATTATCACGCCTCCTGTCAGCATCATAGCTTACCTTGTCACGAGCTATATGCGGAATTATCACGCCTCCTGTCAGCATTATAGTTACCTTGTCACGAGCTATATGCGGAAATATCACGCCTCCTGTCAGCATTATAGCTTACCTTGTCATGAGCTATATTCGGAATTATCACGCCTCCTGTCAGCATTATAGCTTACCTTGTCACGAGCTATATGCGGAATTATCACGCTTCCTGTCAGCATTATAACTTACTTTGTCATGCGCTATATTCGGAATTATCACGCCTCCTGTCAGTAGTACTTAAAGCAGCACTCTCACAGATTGACAGGTTTAAAACAAAATATTTCAGAATCACAATGCTTTCAATCGAGTAATACCTTGATACCTCAAACTATAAGTAATATTGTATAATGCTTTAAAGCTGCACTCTCACAGATTGAACGTTTTGACAACTTTTTTATTTTTTGTCTTGGAACGAGCCAATTTTTGCGAAAATCCATGAAAACCAGTTATATAAGACTGCTGACAAAAAAATAGACCGCAGATTTTTATATTTAAGTTAAAACATTGATGTTTTATGCATTTTTCTTAAACCGTTAGTAACGGTTTAAGCCATAAAACATTAATCTTCGAACGGATATATGAAAATGTACGATCTGATTTTTTGTCAGCAATCTTATATCATTGGTTTGAAGATATCTACGCAAAAATGTGCTCTTTCTAAGACAAAAAAATAAAAAAAAGTTGTAAAAACGGTAAATCTGTGAGATTGCAGCTTTAAGCCATAACACATCACTTATAGAACGTAAATATAAACACCTGCGATCTGATTTGTGTCAGCTTTCTGATATCACTGGTTTCTAGACATTAATTCCCAAAAATGGCTCATTCAAAGACAACAAATAAAAAAGTTGTCAACACGATCAATCTCTGAGAGTGCAGCTTTAAAAGATACTGATGACTGGACAAGCAAGTTTCTATTTTAGACATGCTTTTCTATGCAAATGTAAAGAAAATGATGTTGTCTTTCAAGAAAGGTAGACAAAATTATTTTTATATGGTATATTAAAACTATCACTGAAAAATTTTAATGCTGTTTTTGTCACTCACAGACGAGATTTTTTTGTGGTCAAAACTAGTTTATTTCGGAAAAAAATAATTGAACTTGTTTGTATGGTCATATTAAACAAACACATACAAAGCTTCAGTGCAAATATGTACGGAATTATTTTTTACACTGTTCCATCTAATTATAGCATGGCGATCTTTAAAAATATTGCTTCGTTACAGTTTTCTTAGCTTTTGTTTTCATTCAATTATTCAGGCAACATATTCCGTGTGGTTGGCTGGTGTGTGTGTGTGTGTGCGTGCGTGCGTGCGTGTGTGCGTGCGTGCGTGTTTGTGTGCGTGCGTGTGTGCGTGCGTGCGTAAGTGCGTGCGTGTGCGCGTGCGTGCTTGCGCTTGCGTGCGTGCGTGCGTGCGTTGATTTTCATGAATCATGAATATAATGTCCTTTTAAACTCCAAAAACTCTTATGAAAGTGAATATTAAACAAATTTGGTAAATAAAACAACAAAAACATTGGGCTTCGCTTAATCAAGTTTTAATGGACTTTAGATGTTTCGAGAAATGGGGTCGTGTAAGCAAGTTTGGGGGATTTTTTCCTGGACCTATTTGTTAGTACAGTAAGTAGCAGAAAAGTAAACTGCTGAAATCGTGCACACCGTGCAGAAAATGCTTAAAACTAACCGAATCATGTCTTAAAGTTGTTTTTATTGGAGTTTACTTGTTGAATGTATTGTTTACTAAAAGTTTGACTGGCTATAATAACTGTAACACACATTTTCAGTTGTTAAAACCAGTGCCTGAAATGTCACAGTTTAATAGCAATATAGAAGAAATCACATTGACAGAAACTGAATATACAGCGGAAACTCACTATGTCCAACTCTGTTATCTCGATGTTCTTGTTATGTCGAACTTTTTAAAACATTTTTAATACACTTTTGTTTTTTTTGGTTATCTCGAATGCTCGCTATCTCGAAGTCATTCTCGAGGACCCAACGGCTTTGAAATAGCGAGTTTTGACTGTATTGTGAACTAAGCGATAGTGTGGACATTGAACATAAGTATGATTTTGTAGTAATATAAAGTAATACGCAAACGTTATTTGCCAAACACTATGTTTAAAGACGAAATTCTAAGTTTGATGATACTTATAATGATGAACTCATTACAGACTTGGTGTTTTGCATGAATTATGCGCGTAAATATGTACTAAAAACCTAACCTTATGAAAGTTTATGTTGTTAGTCATGATGCTAAGTTTGCAGTATCTAGCAGTTGATAAGTAGTCTACATGTATATATGCTCTCCCATAAGACTCCACGACGTTTTGTTATGTAGTATAAGATACATTGGGAACTTTGTTAAAGTTAACAACGTTATTTACGTCATAGTTGTTAAATTTCAAGTCAATATTGCTCTGTAAGTTTCACAGATACTCAGATGATTTGCAGTATTCATAACAAGAGGTGAGGCAACTGTTTCAGCTGTACTTGTTTTGATTAAATATATACGCACATCATCAAATAGTTCACCTTTGAAAGTTAACAATGATGTCGTTAATCAGGTTGTTAACTTTAACGAAGTTCTGAACAATCGGGCCAATGTATGGTACAAAATAAATATTGTTTATTGAATATGTATGTATTTCTTGATATGTATGACGTAACAATTATGACGTATGATGTATTTGTGATGTATATATGTATGACGTAACATGTATGACGTATGATGTATTTGAATCATGTTGATATGTATGACGTAACAATTATGACGTACGATGTATGTGTGATGTATATGTGACGTCGTCAGCGAAAATGAGTCCTGTTGAGGTAATCACGTTACCGAGATAAAGCGAGAGTAAAAAACAACACGTTTTCTGAGCAATTATCGTTTTGTCAATCAACTATTTTGACATTATTTGTTCAAAGTATTTACAAAATCGAAGTGTATACACTCTATAAAGGAACATCACTCTGCTTCCAGTTGATTATTGTCGATAATATTCATGCTGCCTGACCTTAAATCATGACTAATCGCCCTTGATCTGAAGGTGTCGCTCTCCGCAATTTTGATGAAAACATGTCGAAATCCGTACCAAAGATATGACGGTTTTGCCGGTTTATTCACTCGGCATTAGCATGTTTTTTCGGATTAATTACACGGAAAAGATTATTTGGAAGGTAATGTATGCAATTATCAATGTTGTCATCCTTTATTTAAATTGGCATTTGATGTTTATTTTAAATAACCTTTTGACAGTTTGACCCGGAAGTATTTTTTTCGTAACAACAGACAGTTTACAGATATTATGGCGGAAAATTTGAAAAACACTTGAAACTTTTATGAAAATGTCCCAGTTTAGTCAAGCAAGTACCATCCCCTATGAATTAAGCCAAGACCATTTATTTCGCGAAGAATTATTAGAAGTTGATAGACTTTATTTTCATGAAGTTTTGTGTCCAGAGGGTGGTGCAAGTGAGATAGAATTTAGTCAGTCTGATTCAGAAAATGATTCTAGCCATGAAAGTAATTCTGGAAATGATGAATCAGATGATGATGAATGTAATACAGAGACTGTTCATTGTGAAAGTTTTGACCATGATTTAGAACCCACTGAAGAGGATTTAAGACAGAGAAAGAAAACAGATGATTTCTTTACTCAGACCTGCAAGTGTAAAAAACTCTATGGCAAACCATGCAGTCAAGTTGTGGATGGTAATGATATTTCTGACTTACGTATGTATTCAGCTGGTTTGCAAACAGATGAACTTGATCTTGTTATTAAATCAGCCATGTTGTGCCACAGAAAAAATGGCCAACAAACTGACAGTAGTAAACATAAACGGCAGGCGAGAGTTAGGCCCAGTCAGAAGTTTTATGTAAAGGGAGTTGAAGTTTGCCGTGAAGTATTCTGTTTTGCATACAACATCGGAAAGGAGAAACTAAAACGAATTGGTCGGTCTCTTGACAGTGATGGTTTGATTGCTAGGACTCATGGTAATACCAAAAGACTACCTCATAATGCTATCACATTTGAGGAGAGAGAAAATATAAGAAAGTTCCTCATCTGCTATGCATCTGACAATGCAATGCCCCTTCCCGGAAGACTTCCAAACCACCGCAATAGTAAAGTGATGTTGTTGCCATCTGATAAGTCACAAGCAGACATTCATGTGGAATATGAAAAAATAGACGGTGCAAGAAGTATTAGTCTTAGTACTTTTACCAGAGTATGGCGGGAGTTGTGCCCACATATTGTCTTAGCGAAACCAAAAACAGACTTGTGTTTTAGATGCCAAACATTTTCTTGTAAAATTTCACAAAGTGGTGACCTTTCTGAAGATGATAAAATGACACTTCTTGATGAATATGAAAGTCATGTTGAAAGTGCTAGACATCAGAGGGAGCAATATAGAATGCAGTGTGATGACTCTAAAGTTACATGTAGTGAAAACATTACAGTTGAAGGTGTGCTTTGGTTAATAAATTTCTATGCGCTATAGTATTAGCTGTCTAATGGCATGCCTCAAGATTTTCTAGTCTTAAAATTAAAACAGAATATGTTAAATTCTTTATTTCATTTTAATTGACATGCTGGCCATTGAGTTATCATTTTTTAAAATGTCCATCTGCATCAATAATAGTGACTTTTACATTTTACCGAAGTTTTTTTATGCCTATTATGCTTGTATATATATACTGGACATGTAAACTTTGAGCGTATAAATATTTAAAACATGGATAAAATTTTGAAACAGAATGAAAAGATACCCATCAGATCATTTTATATTACTTATATATTTCCTTCTAGGCCAACAATATAAATTGTGAAAAATATATATTTTAGGTGCAGTATCATGTTCCTTAGATGCAACCGTCCACTACAGCTGGGACTTTGCACAGCAGGTTCATATTCCACACCATAGCCAACAGGTTAGTTTTTTTTCTATCAAGTACTGTACAAGGAAATATTTTTTTTCACTGAACTTACCAATTTATTGCAAGAGATAATCTTTTTTATTGGATTTATTGTGCAGTAATTTGCATGATGTATCATACTTTTGAGTGCCTTAGGTTTACTGCAGTAAATGTATGTTTCAACTGAAATGGTTTCATATTGTATTTATTGAATGTAAATACTGTTGTCAAATTTATGTTGTCAAGCTTTTATCTATTACAGGTTGGACCCCTGTATTTCAAAACTGCCAGGAGATGTGAGGTATTTGGAGTTTGCTGTGAAGGATCTGGTAATTCCCTTTTTTACAGTTTAAAATTGCAAAATGTTCTCTGTCATTATAAGATGTCCTGATGTCAAATGTTAATAATTGAGAATTGAAGGAGCACTTCTTAGCAATAAATGTTTTACTTCATTCAAACAAACTGATTAAGAATGTAACATTTCCATTGGTCAAAAGCCATCATGTACATATCAAGATCTGGAATTGGATGTGTTTATGAACATTTATTTGGTATATATATGTTAGTTATGAGAAATGTTTTTTGTATTAATGTTGAATGCTGGTGCTGTTAAATTTTGCTTCTGTTGCTGATGGTGGTGATGATTAAGAACAGTGATAAGACGATAAATATTTTTCAGAGAAACAGGTGTTTTACCTTGGTGATGAGGGTGTTGCCCCAGGCAAAGGAGCAAACACAGTTGTCAGCTACCTCCACCATTACCTTGAAAACTACGGCCTGGGTGAGGAACATGCCCAGTTCCATTTTGACAATTGCCAAGGACAGAACAAAAATAATGCAGTTCTTGGTTATGCTGTGTGGAGAACATTGACGGGTGAGAGTTGTTGTGTTTTAGTGGAAAAAATAAAATATGTTTCATGATGTAAACTAAATTATGTTATTGCTTTTTAACTATCTCAAAAGGTTTCCAGTAACACTATAGATGAGTGAAACAGATGTATAGCTTTAGAAGTTTTCAATTTGTTGTACTTAAAAAATAAACAACAGATAAAATTCAGTGTTTAATTTGAAATAAAGAGACCTTATAACAATTAACACTTCTATTACAGGAGGGCATAAGACAATCCAATATTCATTGATGCTAGCCGGCCACACCAAATTCTCATGTGATTGGCATTTTGGAGTGTGGAAAAACAGATGGAGACACATGGATGCAGAGACAGTTGAGGTATTCAGGGAGTTAGATGTTTACCACACCAATATTTTAAAATAATAATAGACATAAATTACTTACACATGTTTCAAGATTTATTGATTTCCTTCTTTTTAATACAGTTATAAACTAATAAGAAGTGGCATGAAAAAAATGGGATTTTTTATAGTTAAGATTGAAAATAATAATATATGACTTGGGTTATATTAAATTGATAATTATATGAAATAAGTTCATGTATTATCATGTATATTTAGATATAATAGATAATTGATAAATTCACTGATGCTATATACTTCATGTAGGCATTTCATTGTGCAAGAGTACTGCTCAGTATGATCACCATAGAGCAATAACACAATAACTGCATATAGAAATAGTAGCAGATATTGAGTTCTTGCACTAAGGTGACACTATAATATGTCATATTGGATCAATTATGCCTGATATTCATTCATCATGTAATGCTTTTCTTCAAAACAGGAGGTGGCTTCCACAGTAGCAATGTCATCCCGTAATGGCCACAACATCCCCCATATTGTTGATGGCAACAGCAAACCAGTGTTGTTCTATGACTGGAGCACCTTCTTCAAAGGCATGTTCAAACCATTGAAGAACATTTCGAAATACCATTCATTTGAGGTGTCTTCTAACGAGCCTGGGGTTGTAAGAGTAAGGAAGTTTGTTGATGCCCCTGAGGAGAAAATTAACATACTGAAAACCTGCCAAGTGGATATTTGTGTTATGCCAGAGCAGATCTTTGGTGAGGGAATAAATGCTGAAAGGCAATGGTACTTGCATGATGTAATAAGAGACTTTTGCAGATCGGATCATGCTAAAAACACAACATGCCCTTTGCCATTAGTTGCAAAAGAAGGCTATTCAAAGGCCAAAAAACAAAAGTTGAAATAGGTAACTTTATTGAGAACACTTTCTGTGTGTGTTTCAGCAAAAGGTATAGTTTGTGTCTTGCTATAAACAGATTGGCATGTATAAGTTGAAGTTTAATGTTTTCATTTTCATTCAAAGAATATATTTCTTAGTGTAACATTGATAAAATATTTATGATTTTAGATAAAATATTTATGATTTTAGGAATGTATGGTTTCCATGGCAACCAAAAGTAACAAACTTGATTGATCATTGAATACCTATGCATAAACGTGTATTTCATTTATGGGAATATCATTGAACAGTTGGCCATCTATAAGTAAAGTATGATGGCACTCATATTTTCCATACATGACTGCAGTATAATATTCAAGTGTACATTATAAATCTACATGTTATAACTTTATAGTTATACATACATATAGTTTCAATGTTCCTTGCTTTATGTTTGTTCTCAATTTTGTCAAATAAGGCATGTGTCAATGCTTTCCTTGTAAATACATTTCAGTCTGTGTCATCTTACAACTCTAAACTAATGAAATGAGCAAAAATATGAACTATTCTAGGTATAAGTAAGTTTCTATGGCAACCAAATAAAACATGTCTTCCTATTGAAATAAAAAAAAAATTGATTTCACCAGACAAGTTACATCTTTTAAATAATTGCTTGTTTTAAAATAATGTGTTTGTGTTTTGATCAATACAATGATAAGCTCACTACTTTTGATCAATTTACCTTGTTTAAGAAAAGTGGCAGATTTTCTTCACAGGGTCTATTGTTAATTGCTGTAAACATTCTATTTTACTACATAGCTGGCTGAAAATTTAATGCTGTACTGAAATATTTCCTGCAAACATAACATATCAAATTCAAATGTGATTTTATGTATTTAAGCAGTTTTTTGCGTTTATTTGGATAAATTTCTCGTGAAAAAATTGTAGTCATGGCAACCGTTTTTTATGAAATGCACATGTAGTGTTACATTCTCCATAAATGATGTTATTGATGTTATGATAATGTTTCCACAAAAATAAAAAGTGTTGCATTCTATTTCAATGGAATACAGACTCTTAAAATCAAGGTAGTTGTATTTACTTATGTTTCCATTTCCTTCATTGTTTTCGCCATTTTATAACAAATAGTGGTATCGCGAAATTTGTCCTCAATCAGTCAATTTTAAAGATATCAGCTTAAAACTTCAGGACTTTATTTCTGAAACATAGCACATTCAGAAAATGTAAAAACCTGAAAAAGTCATTTTTCCTCATTAGGACCCATTTTCGCAGACTTGGTCACATATATGTATTATGCATATTTCATGTATGTGTTATGTCTGATTAATGCTTGGTGTTTGATGCTTTTGAATAAACTGTTACAGCTTTGATTTTTCTCGTTCTTTCATAAAGCATGAAGCTATGATAAGCATGCAAATAACATTTTTTGACTGAAATTTATTAAAGTTCCATAAGTGTGGACATGTAAAACTATGAGTTTATAAGAAATACTGCTCGAAACGGACGTGCCCCTTTAAGTAATTTTTCAACCATACTATTAAACCCAGATTTGTAAAAGAAACATGCTTAATGATTAAGAATGGGTGGAGTGAGCGTAGCAGTACAAATAGTGGGATATGAAATAGTAACGGCACAAAAACATCAACGAGTGATTGGGATTATGCACGAGCGCATGATTATGCCCCCATCACACTTGTCCACATTCCCACTCCGCCTTCCAAACGCAGTCTAAACTTGGTCAACGTAGTAGGAACGCATTAGACACCGATAAGGACGTGGTACGGTCTTAATGGACGTGAAGGACGTGAGCGGACTTTGAACATGTTAAAAGAACGTAGTGCGGTCTTAATGGACGTGAAGGACGTGAGCGGACTTTGAACATGTTAAAAGAACGTAGTGCGGTTATCCTGGTCTTCGAATAGTGTGATAGAGGTATACGGGCGAGTGTACAATTTCAATCTCGAGGGTTGCGGGTGACGTAACTGTTTTGTACCATGTTTTCAAGGCCAAACGTTCAATAAATAGCGTGCAGTTTATGTGCGTGGTGTAGTAAACCTGTAAAATTCGGTTTTCAAAAAGCACACATCACCGTCATTGTGTATTTTTAACGAATGGAACTTTAAGGTTTAGCGCAACGCTTGAAGGGAGCACCCGAAGCACACTCAAAAACCATAATTTTAGGAAAGAATTGCAAGACTACCTAACGTCGATTCTACGAGGCATTGTGGATTTACAGACTGGACAAGTTTGTTTTTGTCTACCGTCTATCTTAACCTTAAGCATTGCTTCAAACGGCAGTGATATCAGTTGGTAATCATTTGGGGAAGTTAAAGTGACTATTTCATGGTTTGTAAAATGCCTTTAACGGATTTTATTTAACGAAATAAAGTGTGGAAAATCATTAGTGGTGTTAAAACTAAGATACTGACGATTTGAACGCTTCAGCAAATAATGATATATATGCTCAAATGTTATCTTTGAAGTCCATGATTTTAAAAAGCGAAAGTTACGCACTTCAGCAAAAGGAAGTAGCATAATTGGTTGATGGACATTAATAAGTGATGCTACCAATGTATCTAATAATGTATCCGTCAGCTTATGTATGAGTCCTTATGGGCGAGTTAATATGTTACCAGGGTCCGACGTATTACAGAAGAATCTTAAGAAATGTTCAACATATTTTAACTTAAGTGTAAAATTTTGATTGTTATATTTCTTGAAAGAAATAATGATTAGAAATGGATCTTTTTTTTTCAAAAATCTTGTGTGTCCATATTTCAGTTGCAGAAACTAGACTAAGCATAACATTTTCTACCTGTGATTTAAAACAGTAACAGTGTGTGTATACCACGTGATAAATTGCGTCATATATGCTACGTCGGAAGGGAACATTTTGCTTAAAATGAAGACACCTTTTTAAATAAAACAAAGGGCAGTCTATGCCGCCTAAAGAGCCCCGCATTCCTTTTATTACCGAAGTTTGATAAGGTGAGCAGTTTCATCGAACACCGCCACAAACCTGTTTCCAAAATAATGTTTTGACAGTGCTCTGACGGCCATATTGGGAAAAGGTTTGTCGAAGAGTTTGAAAAAAAAACTTAACTTTCAATCAAACTCTGGTTAAAAGTCCGGAGGCGGGGCTCCAAAAGCGGCGTAGATTGTTTTAATAAATATTGACCAATTACCAACGAACATTTCGGCTAATTTGACCAAACTGCTGTGGCAGGACCTTTAATGCTGCACCCTCACAGATTGACCGTTTTGACAATATTTATTTTTATTGTTTGTCTTTGAATGAGCAAATTTTTGCCGATAAACTCATTTTTCTTAAAAAGTAAGTAACGTTTTAAGCCATACAATATCAATTTTCGAACGTAACTAATTATGAAAAAACTGCGAAATGATTTTTTTGTCAGCCGTCTTATAACACTGGTTTCCAGACATTCATGAAAATGAAAATTGACTCAGTCCAAGACAGAAATAAAAAAATAATGTCAGAACGGTCTATCTGTGAGAGTGCAGCTTTAAACAATGGTATTTCATGTCATATTCAAAACCTATAAGCCATCTTTATGATACTTTAATTTCTTACTATAATCATGAATCTAAAATGTTAACGCCAGAATGGTATAATTTCACATTCGTAATGTGTGTCTGTTATGATATCCCCTTGCAATTATTATAATATTTATTATAAAATAATCGTTTTATAAACGTTAAAGATGCACTTTTACTCCTAAATAAGATTAACCAAAATTTATGATACTGTTTTAATATTTCCAAAAGGATAAATCTATGTCGAAAACAATGTTCTTATGAGGGATACCGAGTTTAATTTGATAAAAAATGAGCATAAAACACGGGTTTTCTATCTTATGAGACTATATTAGACCACAGTAAATCTTTTAGCATTCACCAATCAATTACTATTTTTGCGCTTTCTGCTATCAAATACACGGTTACAATCTTGTTATCGGTAATTAATAATATCCATAAGTATTTTATTTAGTAAGCAGTTAAAGGTTTATCAGTCAAAATTGATGTTTGTTTTACATGTGTTTGTATTGATTTTGAATAATAGTGTCACTTTAATGCAATTGAGTTTGTTGTTGTTGTTTTTGTTGGTGGTGGCAGTTGTATTGGTGGTAGTGATGGTAAGTTCAACACATTCAACGGCCTTTAGCGTCGACTTAAGCAGTTTTATATTTCCAAGAAACACCATCCTTTTAATTCCTATAAGTTTAAGTATATCCAAAATATTTATTAATCATGCTTGCCAAAGGCAAAAATGTTCATTCACATCATGAATGGTTGATTCAACACTCTCAATGGACGTCTAGACTTGATTTGAATGGTATTCAATTCCCTAGAAAAACCTGTTTTTGAGTAAATGAAGTTTGAATACGAGAATAACTAAAAATGCCCGAGGCAGCAATGTTAAAACGGTGACCAAAAGACATATCCATAGGTGCTAGAATCATTCAGAGCTGGTGCAAACATGTTTTAGGATATACTCATGATTATAAGAAAGGATAATCAAAGCGCGAGGCGCTGAAAGACTATCTGCGGGGAAATATGTGAGAGCTGCAAATTTTATTTGAACTATGGGAATGGGTGAAGGGCACATTGATAAAAGTGAAAAATGTGCCGAGGGCCAAGAGCGCTTTTGCCCACACTGGGCGAGGAAACAACAACATCTTTACCTATTTTATGGCGTCTTGTCTCATTTTGTTTATGTAAATGTCACTTCAATCGTCGTAAACCCCCCTCCCCATGTATTTAATGTGCCAATGCATGCTTAAGATTTTTCGTTGCCTTTATTAGATATCATACGATGGGAAAATACAATACATCATATATTATTTCCTTTAATGAACATACACGTTTTGTTTAAGGAAAATCATTTTTTGTACAAACAACTTCAGCAATAATTCAATTCAAGATGCACAGCTTATCACTTAAGTCGACGTATCCCCATGTATTGAAAGATACAATCAGTGGCGTAGCCAGACTTTACCGAATGTTACACACTAAAGGGGGAGGGTGTGGGATGGGGAATATCCCTGTAGCCGGTTGGGGGTTCGGGGGGGGGGGGGGTCTACCGAGTGGAAAACAATGGAAAATGGAAAGAACATGTTGAGCTCTGAGGTGTATTTGGAGGGATTAATAGGTTCGAGGCCGCCGACTTTGTTGTTACCAAGTGATTGATTTCGGCTCAGAAAGCGATCTATCACAGGGAAGCAACGTTTTCTTTGGCTGCTCTTCCTTTTATTCTGATATCAATTTTTAGCTTAGCCCTCGACCTTTCATTTTTCAAATTAATCTTACGCACATGCGTAAATGCGTAACGCTGGCTACGCCCCTGACAATGCATGCCCCTTTCAACCGCTTCTAAAGATTTTCAGTGCTTTGATTATATATCATACGTTATGCAAGTTTTAAAAACATACACGTTTTGGCGAACCATGTTTTATCATAACAAAACGCATGTTTTCCATACATTGTGAACCAATCTATGATTTTGACTCCCCGATAATTGTTCAGCATATGTCGTTGTGAAATTTGTAAGAACCACAGGATGCAACACAACAGATTTGAAATCTAGTCGACATCCTGGTCACTGTAACCATACTGTGGTTGCACTACAATTAATTAATGTTATTCTCATCGTTCAGTATTTTGATTGGACTGTAAACATAACTGGCAAATGTGTTGAATGGAATAACTAAGGCGTGTTTAAGAATAAGGATACTAATTATATTGAAAACGAACCCATGACACTGAACATTAAAACTTCAATTTTGGGAATAACCAGATTGGAGAATTTTATCTTTGATGGCCATAAATTGTGCATGTATATATTTAAGACTATTCTTTATCTAGAATAATGCACGTCTGTTTAATAGCATTTTTTTGTGTTGAAACTCATTTAACTCGTGACTTAAATTTTTAATATTAATATAAAGAACAATTCTGATGCACGAACGGTTGCAATTTGACAGTTTCTATATGCCTATTGTTAGTTCCGACTTCAATTACTTCTATTTCCTTTTTTTCAGAATGCTGATTTTCAATCAACATGCTTTCGCAAAGGACAGACGTTGGCTTCTTTGACATTTACTTTAGAATTGATAACTTACTAAGAGAACTATGATTTATATTGAATTGTGTCGTCTTGTCTTTACAAATTTACATGAATAAATTTATATTATGAAATGATACCCAGCCTCTAAAAAAACGACATATCCACACCCCTAATTTCAGTGCGTTGCATCAATGGCATGTCAATTAAATCTTACATATTTTATAGTCCTAGATCCGACCCTTCTAAAGTTAAAGTGCTAACTTAATGTTAAAATATGGTTAGCTTCGATTGACTTTAAGACCTAATAAGACGAACAATTTACTAGTCAATGCAATGACCTCTAAAGTGTCAATGCCAACAGTTAAACGGTTTCTTGTCCTAAAGGGCAAGCACTTGGTGAACCTTTTTCGTCCCCGAGTCACTTGTCACTTGATCAAGAATTCAAGAGGAGCCCGTGCTCTATTCAAGACCAACTTAACGAATAGGTCCTAGGTCAAATCGTTCTGGACAAGATTCGTCCACCAACCGACCCACCGACTGTTAGACAAAAACACATTTGCAAACATACTAAAATACTATGGAAAGGGGGTATACTGTATCATAATGTTAATACTAGCTTAAGTATGAGGTTCATAAGTGAATGGCCATTTATACGAAATAGCCCACCTGCCACCATATGTACCAGTCCTTCATGGGAGATTCATTACCCCCCATTTTATTCAACATTATTATCATTAAAATGCGGTTTTACACAAACATCGCATATATACACCATCTAAACCATCTCATGCTTAAAACATGAGAATAAAGTGATAAAGGTGTGAAGTAACCAATTTCCAATTGTAAAACTTCCAAATTACTAATCTAAACAAAAAAGGGCGAGCAATATGATCCAATGATAAGCAATCGAGTAATAACATCCCACGATAGTTATGATTCCTAACAAGGCTACAATTGTAACATTAAAGCTACCCGATGTACAATTAATTGCATTTTTATATATGCAATTTATCGACGAGGTTGGAAATTGATTAGACATGATAAACAAATAGCATATCGATGTGCTTATTTATAATACAATATAAAATTGCAGTAGATGTGGAGAGAGAGAGAGAGAGAGAGAGAGACAGAGAGAGAGAGAGAGAGAGAGAGAGAGAGAGAGAGAGAGAGAGACTGTGTTTGGAAGAGGGCCGTTTAGTTGCATTTCGATATTCAAACATAAGCAAAAACAAATTAATGTCAACTAAAAAGTGATTATCTTTACAGAAATGTTGCCTATTACCAGTACATATACCATTATAATTGCGAAGGCTTGCCCGACAAGAGCCCATATGGCCCTTGACGTAGCTTACCAGCAATACATATATACACTCGTTTCTATCAAAACAAAGAGTAGAAGAAACAAGAGCTGTCACAGTATGTGACGAATGCCCCCGAATGTGACATTGACCTACGAACAAGGTCAGTACATGAAAAGTTGATCTTGCCTTTACGTGTCAAATACATATGGCAAGATATTTTAAATTGCCTCTGAACATAAAAAATACCACCCATACTTGACAACCTACACTGTTATGTCCTTATATTCAGAATTCCCTTGTGAATAAACACTGTATCTTTCAACTTAGAGGAAGGGACATGGGTCTTGCACAAGACACGTCGTCTTCGTATGTGGAACACATGTAGCAAGTGATTTTAAAATCTGTCCATACAAGGGAAAGTTACAGCCCGGACACGACAACCTATACTCTATGTCCTTATATGCAGCACTCTATTGTGAATAAACACTAAGTGTGACCTTGACCTTTGAGGTAGGGACACGAGTCTTGCACGCGACACGTCGTCTTGGTATGTGGAACACATGTGGCAAGTTATTTTAAAATCTGTCCATTCAAGGGAAAGTTACAGCCCGGACACGACAACCTATACTCTATGTCCTTATATGCAGCACTCCATTGTGAATAAACACTAAGTGTGACCTTGACCTTTGAGGTAGGGACACGGGTCTTGCACGCGACACGTCGTCTTGGTATGTGGAACACATGTGGCAAGTTATTTTAAAATCTGTCCATACAAGGGAAAGTTACAGCCCGGACACGACAACCTATACTCTATGTCCTTATATGCAGCACTCCATTGTGAATAAACACTAAGTGTGACCTTGACCTTTGAGGTAGGGACACGAGTCTTGCACGCCACACGTCGTCTTGGTATGTGGAACACATGTAGTAAGTTATTTTAAAATCTGTCCATACAAGGGAAAGTTACAGAGCCGGACGGACGGACGTACGGACGGACGGACAGACGGACGGACGGACGGTGCGATTTTAATATGCCCACCTTCGGGGGCATAAAAAAAAACAACTAAAAAGCTAATATGTTTTTCCATGCTTTCGAAAACGGGCAGGCAAATTGCTTACGATAACAGCAAAATTCAAAATAAGAAGTCGAAAACGTAGAAGAAAGATATAACATAATGCATGTAAATAGCAAGTTAATTGCCTTTAATATAGCATGCGGTATTATTATAATAAGCGAAAGAAACGATCTTACTGTGAGGTTGTGGCATAACCCATGTTCTCAGATAATTAGGTACAATTAAATAAGAGAAATACATACACACACGTCAAGGTTGTCATTATATAGTAAATATATATAAGTTGTTTTGAATCATCATGTAGATTATATTTATGTCATATGAAATGAAGATCAAACGCAGCGTAGATATATGTTGCCTGCTGATCGACCCATAACGGTTGGATCATACTTCATATAAAGCCCCACCCTATCGTTCAAAATAAGCGGTGTAGAGTGCGCCTCTGTATAAATGACACGTACTTGTATCACTATTTATGACGTCGACATTAATTTCTTTGATGTTCGCAGAATACTTATTATGATTAGTGAACGTTTAGAATAATACAATGTAAAATGCAGGTGAAGCCAAACGTTCAGGAACACCCTTTTCTAAGGCAAGGCTTAGGCACAACACACACTTAAACGAGGGATACACACAAAATAAACAAAATAAACCGACAGACAAACCATATCTAATAATCGAGACGAAATGGGATATAATCTTTTGAATTTCCAGTATGATAACTTCGGTAAATCAGTAGTCATTCCTTATTGATTTCAGTATATAACTGTTTATAAACTGACATAATGTGAACGTAGAATCAGTACTTACAAGCATGTTCCTTCTATAACTAGATGACACAAGCCGTAGAAATTACGGGTGAAACACTGACTAGTTGGCTTCAACAAAGTTTATTCATAATTTGCATCAGCACTCAGGGTTAGTCCCGCCTTTGAAAACAATTCCTAAATTGTTAACATACACAGGTAGTATTGACAACACACATCTAGCGTGACACTTTGACTCATGTTACTCTTCTTTTTCGCTTAAATGATGTTCTTGGGTTGGTATTCAATAATTTGTTTTAAAACATATTTGTGGTTACGTATATAAATATTGGACGGTGTAACGTATTTTAATTTACCTACAGTCCATTATTTTAAATACTAGACAATCAGCTGAATCAACGTTACACAATACAACAATCTACAAAGAGTAAAAACGAAACAATGGATGGTGTTACAGATATGTTTTAAATATCGTGATACGAAACGAATGGGTTGCAGGAGCAATATTTAGAGTTTAGTTTTGATGAAAAATTCTTACCAATTGTAAATTACAATTGATGATAAACAAGTGCGCCCGTTTCGTAGAATTAAACATGATGTTTAAACAATATTTGTGTATTTGAAATAAACACCCACCAAAACTGTATTTGTAGCTTTATTTAGCCCAACGCTTGGGTTATATGGGAATATCATTTTTGAAATATTCTGCTCGTATATGGTGAATAATAGCGTTCATCTCTGATCCGCAAGCTGTTTTCTTTTTGGTACATGAAAAAGGAATGAAAACAATATAGGTACATTGCTTTAGCGCACATGTAAGATAAAACATAACATGCAAAATTATACTCTCTCTGTTTTGTTATATTAAACACTATTTTGTAATACTACACATTAGATCCAGATTCATTTAGTTGTTACGCGTTACTATTATTTGTTCATTTTAACAGGGTAAAAATAATGTCGTAAAATGTTGGTATTCCAAATTCCAACTTAATTAGCATTTGCTTTATTGTGAAATCAGTTACCGATTTATTACCATTATATAAAAACTTTCAGTATGAAAAAAGGAAAACAAACACTTTAAGGACATTTCCTTCATGTTAATAATAATAATAATAATATTAATAATAAAAATAATAATGATAATTTTATTTAACTGTAAATACATTATCAAATTATTGATGATGAAATAATTTGTACATACTGTATAAATATGTTATATTTGCGTCATATCTTTAAATACGTTTTCAAATTGATTTATTTGTTGATGCAACAGACAGATACTCCAATTCTTGATTTGGTTTTAAATCAGACGCAATCTAAATAGAGATTCCGTTTAAATTTTTATTGTGATAGCAATTATTACTGACGTCGGTAAAACATTTTTGTATAACTTGACCTTTAATAATACAATGATATTTTGTTAGCCATGTTTTCTTTCGGTCAGTGTTCAATAAGCTAGCAAAGGGGCCATGGCATACACGAACCCAAAGCTGTTTTTACGTGTGTTTAGTAAACGTCAGAAAACAAACAACGGCAACATAACGTGCCGCGGACTGTCTTTTTTCTGATATGATGGACAGTTTTCAGCATTTCACTGTTATTTAAAATGTACTGTATAAGTCCATTATTAAAACAACCCAGTCCGATCAGCTGCGTCGTTCTTAGATCAAACTAAGACCAATGATGAATATTTACCATAGAGTCGGCGTTGGCATATTGTTTACTTTTTAGACCAGCGTTCTTTTATTTACGTATTGTGCTTGTTAACTAAAACAACTTTAATAAATATATTTGATGACATCAGTTTTCACACATTCTTGATTTTTTTGTTTGTCAAAGTCAATGTAACCATTGAAAAATTCCTCATTAACCATTTTATTACGTTTTCGTAAATCCACATGCATTTGCATTTTTATTCCAACATCGTAATAAGTGTTACAATGTTTTCAATTCGATGTAGCGCTTATATTGTAATCGT
This sequence comes from Mya arenaria, assembly GCF_026914265.1. NCBI lineage: Eukaryota > Metazoa > Mollusca > Bivalvia > Myida > Myidae > Mya > Mya arenaria. The sequence continues at coordinate 45,941,973 of NC_069129.1, forward strand.
CTTTTATAATAGTATTTATCTGAACGACTAATAACAAATAAAATTAGATTGGAAATAACCTAACGACGAATGATTGTCACAGGACGAGGGCGACGAGTCGTTGTCAAAGCTGTTTGGTGATTCCCGTATCTATTAGTAATCTTACGACCCTTTACGACGGCCTTCAATAAGTCATATGTGCACTTCTCAAGGTTCCGACAATCGTTACTCTCTTCCTGATTTGCGTGGAATATTATCTGTTCGCTCTCAACAGGCAAAGCGTTGGCATATTGTAAATTCTCTTGCACGATTTTGTCGACCTTCTTTATCGATTCCGGAAGTTTGTACTCTTCGTCTCGTGCCAAAGCTTCAATCATCTCCTCGTCCGATGTGGGCGGGGGAGGATTAACGCAAGTAACTCCGTATGCATTTTTCGTACACTCGCCAGAATAAGGAATAACCCCGTCTGCAAGCATATCGTCATGACTGATTTCCCGTTGTTTACGCCTTCCACTTCCCCCTAAGTCTTTTCCGATGTCAAACCTCATTTCCGACACGCACAGATTGATATCTTCATCACAGAATAGATCAGGACTTCCGCCGCAATTGTTAGAGCAACTCGGTGAATCCTCATAATCGAACCAATTGTCCGTCCAAAAGTCCTTGACTCCATCAATATTATCAAGAAAACGCATTCCTATCATCCTCTCTTCCTTGTTATGCTCCGGCTTATTATCGTTATCTGGCGGGTAATCAGACGCTGGATCTATCCCGCAAATATCCCTCTGCCGCTGCCTATATATTTCCCATTGGTAGTTAATGAAGGCATGGTGCATATAGAAGATAGGGTCGGAAGCTGCCATGCTACGGGCCATAGTGCCACCTATCCATCTGTGTACGCTATTGTGAGAGCCCTCCCACCGTCCGTTGAAGTCCTGAAGGTTGAGAGTGATAGAGTGGTAATCGTTATTGATAACTTTACATTGTATATGAAATAACTCCAGATGCTTTTCCGAGCTTCAGGTTCTGCCAACAACACACTCTACTAATACTTGGCAGTAGTTCGAAATCGGGACTGCCCGATAAGAGAACACATCATTTGTTTAACATTTATTTCGTTCGAGATGTACATGTCTTTTCGGCTACATGCACCATTGGCTTTAGCTTTAAATCGACTCAGAAACTCGAGTATTTAAAAGTAACACAAATATATCATTTCATTTCTTTGGGTGAAAAGATTTGTACCTAATAGCGAAACCTATTATTAATAGGATATACAGCAATTTTTACACTCAATTATTACGAATTTGGCAGTACAATTAAGACTAACACTTTTTGCGTCTTATTTATAATATCCATTACAATATATATCCGTACTAATGCTAAGGGACTACAATAGTTGGTAACACCTACCGGAAGTCGTCATAATGTGATAATAAACCCTTTCCATGAAGGCGGATTAGGGAACTCATGCAACGGGCTCGCATCAACTGATATTCCGAGAAAATAAACTACAATATTCACGGTAGAAGTGACTGCATTTTTGTACACACTTACCTATAGTAAACCAAATCCTATGAGAAATTCGCTAATTGAGTGTTGGAAACGAGATTCTCCTCCAAGGGCTATGCCTCGCCTCAGTCAGCTTTGGCGAGCCTCTAAGATACGATATATATATACAAAAACAATCCTTTATATTTATATTTTGTAGACCCTTACCGCTAGTCGACAGAATCCCATGAGATAGTCAATTCTGGATTGGCGGATAAGAGAACCAACGCCTCGGGCTATATCTCGCCTTAGTGGGGTTTCCCGAGCTTCCCAGCCAGCAAATGGTCCGCTGTCGACTACGCCTGACCCAGTTCCTGTAAACAAAAACATAGTACCAACCAGGAAGATGCTTATATAATCTGACAGTTATCATTAACGTTCAAATATCTTTCCTGGTGTGTATTAAGTCCATAGTACATACGCAAACAGCAACGGCATATCAGGAATTTAGCCGTTTGATCATATTTCCTGTGGCATTTCACTTTGAATTAGATTATATTTGGGTATTTTGATTTTTATGACAAAATGTCATTTTTGGAATTAATGTTACCAAAAGACACATGGACATATTTCCATTTAACATTCATTTTACATCTTCTAAAAGCATGAAGAAATGTGAATAGTAAGAATACAGAAGTCTGAATAGGAGAAAATATTAATGACAGCAATATTGAAAACTGTCAACGCTTTGCTAGCATAACCATTTTAAGAGGTATTTTATGTCCAAGAATAACTAGATCTGTCACACCGATGATGCCAATGATTCCTAATCTAACCCAAATGATCGTCGTCCCACATAATTGAGAATCCAGGACCAGCAGGCATGTTGCCATCCAATGAACTATCCCAATAGGGTAGGAACACTCGGTCATCTACACGTCGTAATGCCTCCTCAAAACTAAAAGAAGAGTGCATTTTTAATTTCACATTGTCTATCCATATTTATCATTTGTCTGTAGTATAAACGGCAGTTCTGGTTAACCCTATCAGGGTTAAAACAATTGTATATTACAGATTGCACAGAAACTGTTGCAATACTTACAGCGCAAGAAATGCTCGGTGCCAGGGAAGGAATGCGTTTCCTCCGAGAGAGAGAGATCCAATGAAGGCACAAAATGAACCAAATATATCTCAACTAGACACCTTTTTGTCAGCAAAGGTAGGTGCAACACTCTCCCTTATACCAGTTTAAGCGGAAATTTTCGCTTGTCGTTCATATAACTGTAGAGGAAGTGTAGGACGACCTTTAATTAACTTAAAAAAGTGCTATATTTTAGTAAGGCATGAACTGTTGTTTTTCATTTCTAAGTGGCCCTATAGAAAGGCGATTCAGGGAATATATGTTTTTTTTTACCATGTTCTTGTTATTAAATGCAATCAATATAGGTTGAAGCAAACAAACCTGTATAATTTAGGCACAGATAAAAAATATACACGTTTATAAATGTTTTTTTATTAATAGCTACGTGGCCACAAAGTTACAAAAGCGCCAAAATATCGCTAATATTTTTTTATCTGTACCTTAATCGAATGTTTTACTTTGTTTTTACATTAAATTCAAATGAGTAAAACATGATAATGCATTAAAATTTAAAACAAAAATGTTTGCATCAACCTTTTTTGCGCCTTTGAAGTCATAATTAGTATATTTTGTGAAATTTAATAGTTAATTTACTTGATACAGCTGATTTAAGGCGTTATGGAACCGTGTCCTTTCATCTGCAGAGAGCGTGCGGTACTCCCGTCGCGTTCGGAAACCTGTGCGAGGGGACGTGATATTGCGCGGTGCAATTCGTATTATTTGCCGAATGCTGCGCTGTTGCCTGGCAACGATATTGTCGTCATCTTCTTCAGATTCCTGCAAAGGATACTGAACCACAGGTGATCGTCACATAGCTTGATCACTAAAATATGGCTTTTTCAGTCCTTTGATGTTGTTTAAAAATAAATAAAAATAATGTTGCCCTTCAGTCCATTGATATTATTAACAAACAAAATAATTAAAATTGATAAAATGATATTTCATTTTTTTTTATAATGACTAAGCTAGGTGACAATCACCTGTGTAATGAACGCTTTATTTTCAGATACAGTCCGACAAAATAAGCGACTTATCAATCTTATCCCATGATATGTGCCCAAAATAAGGTTGGATCTTTATTCTATTGACGTTAAACATTCTAACTTAGCTAGAAAATATTAAGTAAGTACAAGTGATTTCAGTGGATCAATTTCTATTGTAAGATTTAAAATCTTAATTAATTATAATACCTTATTATAAATAGTCAGCGAAGGTTAACAATTTGATAGCTTTTTGATAGCAATTTGATAGCTATTTTGGGGAGGGAATACTTAAAGCTGCACTCTCACAGATTGATTGTTTTGACAACATTTGTCTTTGAATGAGCCCATATTTGCGTAAATGTCTGGAAACAAGTGAAGACTGCTGACACGATCATATCGCTTTTTTCATATTAACGTTTGAAAATTGACGTATTATGGCTGAAAGCGTTACCAACGCTTTAAGGAAAATGAAATCTTCAGCAATTTAGAAAACAATTGAGGTCTATTCTATTGCGTGTTATCTTTTATGACTGATTTGAAGGCACTGATGCCAAAATGAGATGATTCTGAGACAAAAAAAAATGTCGATTTGTGAGAGTGCAGCTTTAATATAATTTATATAATTGTAAACCTGAAGTAGCTCTGCGTCTTCCAAGTCCTCCGAAAAGTCGTCGCTAAACAGATCATTCTTATACTGCCAGAGGACGACCCGGAGACACCATATCCGTGCGTTCTGTAGAGGTACGCTGTGTTGATGTCAGCCAGGCAATCGTCGTAGCTGTAGTGGACCTTTACGCCGACTATAGTCGATGACATACCGCCTTCACCGTCGTCGTAGCCATTAAATACGTCGACTTAAACACAAATGGATGGTTGTAATTCGCAGCTGTAAGGAAGCTGTATGCAAACTATAGTTGCCGTCGAACCGATTAGTGGTAGTCAATAAAAGCAACAAGGTAGGAATTTAGGCAATTTACACTTCCTAATAAATTAATTTTTAGTCAAATAATATTCTCTGATGAGGTTACTAATTTAATAGGTCGTTAATGTATTAACATAGCAGGAAGTATATAAAGCTTAATGATGGTGTAGACAACAATAAAAGGAATTTTTATATAGGCAACATTCGGAATCGAACTATTTCGTTATCGTTTTGGTTAATATGTATTGAGCAATATATTTTTTTAAAAAGGGAATGCACTTATGTTCATGTTTATCTTAATAAATTCGTATGCTTCGTCTTTTATTTCAACTTCGTTCAAAATGCGCTCAGGTAATTCGTTAGCACAGCGGAACACTGTACTTTGAGCCAACTAAATTAAGTCACGTTCCGTTCAACATTCGCATTATTAATGAGATCATTTTGGTTTAAAAAGTAAAATATTCCTTATTGCATTTTGCTTAAGGTTGATGTTCAAGGTTTGATTTCAAAAGGCTGTAATTTACACTGATGTCGGCTATATAATTTAAAATGTTAACCCTACACAGCTGTAACTACTCTTTACCGCACAGTAATCACTTCCACCATGCATGTCATGTCAATATGTTCAAAAACTCGTGACGACATTTCTTTTGTTTGAAATATATATATATATATATATATATATTGTTATATGCTTTCCGGTGAATAATAGAGATTTATTAGTGAAATACAAATTATTTTTCACTGTTTCAAACATTGAAGTAACATTTTGATATATTTCACAGTTTCGAAATTTTAGCCCGCTTTAATACCAAGCCAAAAGTAAGCGCGCACAAGGCTGGGACTCTATTTCAACTTTGTCATTTCCGAAATGACGATGTTCATAGAGGATAAGTGGTTGTTGTAGTGTAATATCGTAATATATTTCACCGAGTGTGCACCAAAAGTTATATTTATCAGGAGTGGCGTGACTTTTGCTGTTCACAAGGTGAAATATATTGTGATCTTACTCTGAATGAAGCATCTTTTTATTTATGCCTTAGTTTATCCGAAAAACGCGCAAACCGTGATCACAATTCCGGAAATGACGTCTTTCATTTTGTGCCCCAGCGCTGTGCGCGCTGGTGTTCTTTTGGATAGTAGAACGGGCTTATAAAAACAGTAAAAACCATATTTCATTTCACTGATAAATCTCTATTAACCACCGGAAAGCATATTGTTAAAATCCTTTTTACAGTATACAGTAGAGGTGTTGTTAAAGCCGTGTTTTCGTTGTAGTTGGGGTCGGCGTCGTGCAATCTTTTTTTAAACTTGGCCATAAATAAAACAACTGTTCAAGATCATTTAATTATACTTGGTCAACAAGATGCCCGAGACGAAATGCAAAGACACATCAAGGCCAACAACTCTGTAGTTTATAGTTGGCGTGTTATGCTCCTGGTTCGGCTGACATACTAAACAGACGAGCGTTGGCGTTCGTTCCGCAGCATACCTGTTAAGGTGTACTACACTAGCTACACACACCTGCTATTTAAAAGAACTTCAAAGATCATTCACTGTTGGTTTAGTTTTGTTTTATTCGAATTCCTGATTTAAAATTTGTTTTAGAAATAAAGCGCACAACTATGAAATGACCTTCGGTAACAAACGTATATATTAATTCACTCATCTTTTTTGTAACAACCTCAGAGGTTAATTGCCTAATATTCCAGCAAGTCATGCGTTTATTTCTCAATTTGTTTTTATGATAATGATAAAAAAATCGAATTAATCAGTTAATCTCCATTACCCATAATGGTCGATTGTAAGTTTTAATGTATAAAATTTATACTTAAACTCATTTCTTTCTCCTTTGGACTTACCATTTGCTCAATGTTTGCAACTGTTTTCCCCAGCCTGCGCACCTTCCTGTTGATTCCCTGTGTCATTTGGAGTACTGGTGAGTGAGCGTACACTTCCACCAGCCAGAGGTGGCTTATCAAAACCAACGTGATCGGCAATAAATTTGCCATTTCAGTGATGTTGTTATTGACTATGTTTAATATATGTAATGTAAGACTTTACTGTTAAACTTATGAGTTTTATAAACTTCACTGATATAAATTGACTTTCCTGCTGTTAAGAATATGACAGTTTTAGTTTTTAAGAGAGCTTTAAAAATCATCAAACGAATTTATAGATATGAACATGATCAATATTGAAACTTGAACCAAAACATGATCTTTCCAATTGATTTGTAATCTTTTTTTAAAAACATAGTTCGATAATTATAAAATCTCCATGAAGTAATGCTTTTATCCAACGAATGGAAACTATTTGAAGAGTCCCCTATGACCCGTTGAATTAATGGTCGCATTTCTTAGACGAATAACATTTAGTTTGTGGTCAGCCAATGCATACAGTTCAAACTGTTTCTAAGCCGATTAACCTCGGTGTACGGCATCCATATAATAAATCTCCATTAAATTAATATCGCATATGTTATCATTCACGCTAGATAAATTTTGGAGACAGCTGACCATGAAGTTAACAAATACATTTCGAAGTGGGAAAGCCAAACCTCAGATATTCTTCATACATTATCTATTAGAACCATTTCGCTTTCACCGCTGAATATGAGCATTATACTACATATTAACATTAAATAATCAAAGTAGGTCACACCAAGTAGGTGGTCAGAGCAAACTACAGTTTCAATTTAAAAGTGGAATTGTATTCATCAATAAACAGACGTACAAACTAAAAGTTATCTGTAGCCATATACATAAAAAACATCGCAGTGATAAATAAGCCTCCGCATGAGGTGATCGAATCCGGGTGCTGGATTACCGGTACACACTGCTGAACGTTACAAAACCACGACGACGTTATTTTCTTTGTTAAATTTGTTTTATAAGTGTATGTATACTTAGGAGAACTATTTTACGCACTCTGTATTTAGCTCGTTGATTTGACATAATATGTGTAGAGCAGAGACGTTGTCTTGTTGTCTTTGTTAGATACACCATACTAGTCTCCCTTGACAATAGTTACAATACCTTGAAACCAAGTCACTGACCTGAGAATGCATAGAATATTTATATTAGCCATTCTTGGACAGTAAACATACAGGCACCTTTGATTAGACAAGCCCAGGAAAATGAACATAGATTATTCGCAGTGAAAACAATGTTAAAACCTGGGTTTAGCGGTAAGCATACTGTAATAGCAATCAAGCGGCGAATATACGCCGCGTCCGGAGCGTAGAGGTTAACAAACCAGCAATCCAGCAAATATCCGCCACAGCTGGGTCGTATCGGCAAACATACTGAACGGGCAATTTAGCGACCCGAGGTTATTCCCCGTTGAGGAGGCTAATATCCCTTGGTTGCGAAAATGTTGCATAAACATATCTACAAATGTTATTTATACACTCGGTAGACTAATGATTATTAGACACATAATGTGTGTATGTTTATGTGTTTGAGTTATATGCTATGTTAACACATACAGATGAACTATACATTTAAAATATTCAATGTTTACATTCACTATATATAAAACTTATAAGCAGAAATAACGATTCCAAGGCTATTGAATGTAGTATTAATATGGCAGCGGCGACGTTAATGACGTTTATATTTTCAACGAAGTCACATACATCTATCAAATATAAAACTTCATCAGAATCAGGGCGTTTTTGTTGGTTAAAAGTTAGTTTAAGTTGTATATCGTATTTGTAACAGTTTCAAATAAAATGAATACCAGTTTTATCGTTTGTTTTACGAAAACGGAAACTTTTTTTTGAAACTATCGAAACCCACTCTGGATGTGGTTTCGTCGGTTCGTTCCATCCGAAACTAGTTCAATTTAAAAACAGGGCGGGCAGTGATCTAATACGTGTGTTAAAAAGCCATTAAGTTAAAACAGGCAAACGACCAATCTACGGTATCATTATTTAGAAGAAACTAAGACTTTCATATTGGCTACATGCAGACATGTTATTGAAAATGCGCACAAACCATGCAATCACAATGTCACATCATTCAAAACTATCAAAACAGGTTTCAAAAACCGCCGAAAATCTGAAACCAAAACTGAAACTCGTTTAATATCCACAAATTTCTCTTAGTCGGATTATGAATGAAAATAAAATAATAAGCGTTCATCTAAGGAATGGCATTATGAATATAAATGCGATATGTTCTATATTCGAAAAGAACAGAACTATTTGAAGACGAATATTGCAGAAAGAGAAAAGTGGAATGTAAGTATCTTCCATGGCCGAAAGTGTAAGACAGGTTCATTCCGACCCGAGCCTAGGGTGTTTTGCGGAAACGAGGTTACAAGAGCGGCTATGGTAGATGCTTTTTCCAACACAGTTAAACAAAATTAAGTAAAAAAATAATTTTTTGCTGGAACTCTTTTGTGCTTAGTGAAAATAATTGCGTATGGATATGCGATAATTCGTGGTTGTCATGGATTTGCGCGCAGTGATTCAGATTATGTTATTAGTCAAATCAGTCTTGAAATTGTTCTAAGGAGAGTGACACATTATTTCTTGAAAGGTGCGTGAAAAGTGTTTTATGGTGATATTTCAAGCTAGAAATAATTAATAAGCGTTTTAAATATTGCCACAAGACAAGATTTCCATGATGCTACAGACGGCAGTCTTCAGCAAGGGAGGTAATTACAATGTGGTGACCATTAAAAAAGGAGTTCAATATGGGCAATTTATCTTCGCCCGTGGGCAAGATAAGAATTTCTAGCATGGTTATTTTTTTTGATCTACTTATCTGAGGTGGGAGAAGCTCATCTCTATGTATCTGCGTGAGCGTCAAGATACAGTGCAATGGCACGGAATAGGGTTTGGATTGGAAGCATCAAATAAAACAACTAAGTTAAAAATCATACTCTGAGAGAAGAGCACCGTGGTTATGAACGTTATAATGCATTTGCCTATTGCCAGTAATTCAACTTGTACAGCGTTTCAAGACTTTGCTTCACGGTTTTAATTTCCGTTTTTGCCAATCATGGGGACAACTTGACAATTAATACATAAAGAAATATGAGGCTTTCTAAATATATGCATATTCACATTAGTAAAACGTGTACTATGATGTTCCATGTTATTATTTTAAACGAGAATTATAGCATGGCAAAGTAAAAGTGTTTGCAATACATTTTCAAATTAACAAGTGCAATAATTCGATATTTACTATAGTTATAGGCATGACCATTGCTATACATGTGCGTATTGTATCTATCAACAAGTTTCAGTTTAATAGATTGAAAGGTTTGTGAGTTATGGAAAAGTTTCAGTTTTTTGCAGGATTCCACCGACACCAAGACTTTCACAATAGCCCGACCTTTCACTTTTTTTAAGTAAAAGGGTTGTGGAGTGATTTCAAAAAATAATCGTAGTGCAAATGAAAACTGTTCTTTAATATGAAATCATTAGACTTGGGGGTCCCCCTGTCTTTAAGTGTGATCACAAATATCCGAAGTGAGTATTTGGTGTCGGAAGTCGAAATCAATTGGTAATTTTGCAGTAAAATCAGTTCTTTTAAGTAAATGGCTTGGGTTTTTTTCAGGCAAAGTTCTTTTAATGAACATGTGGTATTTATATAATTTTCATTTCATTTGGTTAACATTAGCAACTGCCTGGAGTCAAATTTTGTAATGAAAACTCTGTCACAATTTTGAAGTGTGGCTACGGAGGAAATGGATTTTAATGGAGACAGCGGCTGTTCTTCTACGACTTGGTTATTGAGTTGTAACGATATACATATATACCTATCAATCTTAGATATGAAGATAAAGGCACTTCATAAGCAATAATTATTCAATTGTATAAAGTTGAAAAGTAGCGACAAATCGTCTATAAATTTGTTGAAATTGACATGTTTTGCCATCATATCTTGAACGCATTTTCAGCTTTATATAAGCTTGTGTATATATTATTACATGCATTATTATTGTGTTTGAACACTTGTCGTTGTCTTCATAACCTATGTTTACTGCAAGTTCTAAAAGGTCCATTTTGGTATTCAAATATTCGATTAAAAGAATTACGGACTATTCGAATACCAATTTTGCCGTTCGTTTGTATCCCTGTAATGAATCGTTTTTCATTCTATTTCAGACCTTTCAAAATACTTCCCATAAAAAAGCTCGGTTATAACTTGCGATAGTCTATAAAGCGAACATAAAGTTTGAATGCGTCTTGAAGAGATTGAGTTGAAGTTAAAATCACCAGTTATGATTATATATATCACTGATTCCTGTATCAAAGGCAAGTCCCACAGAATCCTAAATAGAGTCGCGGCTGAGGAGTGATGTGCTCGGTTAAATGTCCGTATAAATAAACGCTTGCGGCTTTTTAAGTAATTTCAAACCAGAAATGAGAGAAGTAATAATTAACAAAAAGAAATGATGTGTCGATTGTAGAAAAACCTTTGAGTGTAATAAAAGCCGAGATACTTATGATGATTAAGAATAGATTTCACAAAACTGACATGGTGTGGAGTTTCAACAGATGTTGAGGTAAGCAACAACAGTATGTACAAAAAGTATATTTTACTATACGCTAAATTAAAAGTTAAAATAATTTGTTACAAGAAATGGACTGTATATGCAGTAGGTGATCTGCTCATAATTATTTATAGTACAAAGTTGTTACATATATTTATATATTTAATATGCTCTAAACACTTAATATTATACCTCACATAAATGTGTCCCTTCTTTGTATATATGAACTCGATCGGTCCGTATATCACTATACTTTGATTAAAAGCCAGTTTAATGACGTCAGCGGTTCATATTATATTTTTGGCCGGTCCGTACGACTGGCACCGGATTTTCAAACTTAATCAATTTTTTTTAAAAATCAAAAACAAATCTTATAATTCCTTACTAAAAATTATTTTACCGAATATGTGAAAAAATATTGAAAAATATTATTTTTAAAAATATGCACTTTGTACTGTATAATATACTAAAATGGTTTCTCTACTCGAGTCACGTAATCATCTTATTACTCAGTTCAAAAGAACTTCTGCAGATTAACAGTCTTCGGAATTTAAGGATATGGTTTCTATCTTCCGAACACTCCACCTAAGCCCACGAAGAAATTTGCTTATCATACATTTTTTTTGACTTTATTCCCATTTGTCTGTTTTACATAGATTTTCTACCACCCTTGACTTCCGGTTTCAGAGTAAGGTTTTTTAACGGCTCATTTCATTGGTCCATGAACTCCGCGAGACATTTCGCGTACATGTGTCAACAAATGTAATATTTGGACCGAAAGTGTTAATCACAAAAAAGTCTTTGACATTAAATTCCGCTTTGAGGGACTTGAGCGTGCTTATTTCGGGTCAGACTGGTTCTGGAATTACACATACCATCAAAGCCGAATATGTAATTTCATGAGACAACGGAAAGTGGCTTAATATGCACCAGAGGATTGACTTGTTTCATTGACAGCGATCTCATCGCAAAAACGTTTCACAGGTAAGAAGTGCAAAATGTTTTATTTATAAAAAAGAGCTGTTTACCAATACGCCGTGTTAAATAATAATCTATATAATTGTAGAAACATGCATGTATTTTGTGTGTATACATGCGTTTGGTTCATTTACATATGTATATTTTTTAAGGAACATTTTATTTATTTATATATTGTACTAATTTTCTTTCATGGAAATTTGTGGAATATATTTTTAAATGACATATATTCACTATTTTGATAAAAAAAAAAAAATACTGATAATAAAAAATAAAAAAATGTATTACTGTATCCAAGCAATGTGATGAACACCTATGATTAATTCATTTTGTAGTTTAACTTAATGTTTTGTTTTTTATGCATGTTTACAGAAATGAGTGCCATCTCATTTTCTTTTGCAATTGCCAAAATGCTCTTAAAGGGACTTGGTCATGTTTTGTGATAAAAAATATATTTCCTGAAACTGAAAATAATTAATATTATTATGCTTACATTAACCTGTATCACATTCACATATATATTTCAATGTTTGATATCATAATTGTAGAAAAAAAAATAGGAAATAAGTAACTAAAGAGACTGATCCCAAATTTGATTCGAGTCTTCTTCGGAAACCAGTAAATTATTAGAAAAATGGATAAACCACTCAACTATGCAGGCACATACCCCAGCTTTTGCTGAAAAGTTGAATATCAATAAATATTTTCAAAACATTTATTATAATGCAGATGCTACAAGCCCATGTGCACATTGTGCATTAATTAATAGATTTAAAATGAATGTATAGTTGTAGCTAGGTTAAAATAAACCTTTAAAATCAGTTTTTTGTATATCATTGCAGGGAAGTGATGGATGGCAACACCAGTATCCGTGGCGGTCATACGTATTGAAATGAAGGGTTGTGGGCTGCAGTTCCACAGAGTGAGACACACCGGCACTATCTCCTATCCCATCGCCTAGATCTGGGCTCAGTGGAGATGTTACATTGTGCTGTTAACAATTTTAACATGATATCGCTACAACCTGGAAACAATGACTTATATAATGACAATCTGCTGTCTTTATCTTTGCAAGAGTTGGGATTTTGTCCAGCTGTGTGTACTTTCTCAGTAAAAGATACTTACAGTTGCTGAAATAGTATCTTTAGAAATGCAAGAAATCTTATCTAGGAATAATGCTTTGTAGGTAAATACATGTATGTATTTCACCTCAGCTCAATATAGGGATAGGAAATGTTTAGTTTCTCAGACCATTTTGTAACATTTTAGGAGGGAGCACATAATGCTATTGTTTTTACAGGATAATTGCTTTCAATTTGTATTACCAGTTTGGCTTTAGAGCTGCACTCTCACAGTTTGATAATGATATGAACTGTTTGGGGGTTTTGTCTCAGAATACGCTCATGTTGGCTTTAAAGCCTTCAATTCAGTTATCAATATAAAGGTAACATACAATAGAACAAATCTCAATTGTAAGAAGGAACGCCAAAATCTTAAAAAAATAAGCGTTAATAATGCATTTTGCTATAAAACATCAATTTTCTAACATAAATATGAAAAGCTACATTCAAATATTACCATAAAACATCAATTTTCTGACAAAAACATGAAAAACTACATTCGAATCTTTTGTTAGCAGTCTTATATCACTGTTTACCAGACATTCACTCTGTAAGAGTGCAGCTTTAAATTACTATAGAGCAAAAGCAAAATAATTTGAAGATCCATGTTTAAAAGAGGCGCCCTTTAAAGAAGCAAGTGTTACTGATGCTTTTCAGCAAATTTAAGCATTTTTTAAACTTCATTATAGAGCTCTATTGGAACTTATAGTGATGTATTGACTTCTAAATTAGCTATATTCGAACTTTGTGATTTGTTACCTTTTTAACTAGCTTTTATCAATAAGGAAATGAATTATTTGCTCTCTCTGTACATTGTGTCCAAGTCAGTAGTCACTATAACCATTTCATGTTTGTTGTTAATGTAGTTGTGTTGTAATATTGCTTAAACTTATATTGCAAGATGTGTCTAATAAAACATATATAAAGAATAATTTGCTTGATTGTGATGAAAGTTGATAACTTAACAGCCAAGTCTGTTTGGTAGGTAGAAACCAGGCGCGTAGCTGCCTATACGCGAAATACACGGCTTAATCCACATGATTTCTGAAAAAAAAAATAAAACAGTTTAGCCAAAGCTACAGATTCGATGTGTTTGTTTGAGTACATGCTGTAACAGACATATAGACATTGCCATCGAGTATTGTGATCACATTTCATCTGTCCGTTAACAACCATTTTAATCGACATCTTCTTTCAAACCTCTCGAACAATTTTGAAAAGTTCCTTTCATTTCATAATGCCACCGAACATGCAAATCCACCATTGCTCTTCATTGGTCAAATACGTTCACGAATAGAGCCGCTTTGAACTTTGTTGTTAGAATATCACACAAAGAACATGAGTTCTTAAACCCCAGGCTTGTCAATAGAACTTGTATATGTTACAGAAGTAGATCAGAACTAAATTTAGTATATGTATGTACAGACAATTGTTAACAATATATGACGAGGGTAATAATTCTTTTAGAATTATGCATAACTAGTATGTTGTCAACAATATTAATATTTCCGGCATAGGCGTATGTGAGTTTGGTAGAATGCCACCTAACGCACATATCATTTTTAAGATTTTATCTCTTCGGCTAGATTCGTCAAAAACGTTTCTATATCTTGTTGTTGGTCCGGGTACTCCAGCGATCACTCAGTCTTAAGAAGACGTACAAAGGGACAGGTACAGTATTCATCAGAATATTTTTCATCAACACAACAATTATCATATTACGTTTGGTTTCCAACGACTACTAGAACCATGTTCATATCAAAGTCACACCAAGAATCAGACAGATATTCGCTGTCAACAAGCAACACCGCTTTCCGGCTTGTACAAATTGCATGTGTGATATTCTCCGCGACAGACACGCCTGCTTGGGAGTTCCTATCAGCTATCCAGAAGTCAAGTTGGTGTCGCTGTTCTGAGCAAGGTACCATGAAGCTTGCTCTGCCTTTGGAATAAGATATCATCGCATCATGCGAAAATATATGTTCAAACCCTTCATGAGGATATCTCCGTCCTCTACTGTATATAACATATCTGATATTCCATCGATTTTTATATGTAGCTGTTCCTAATGTTATTGTAACAATAACTCCTATAAGCAAACTTACACCAGCATTTTCCCAAGTTCTCCATGGTCGGTCATTGCAAATATCATTTTCAAGCAGCTTCACAAGATTGTGAACGTCAACAACAGTTGTAATTGGTTTGACCTTTCCATTGAGCATACAACTATCAATATTTCTAACCTGGACACTAACACTAGTGGTAACAATCCATTGCCAAAATGGAAGTTGTTCACTCAAGAGGGTTTTGCGACATATGAACTGTAACATTTCCACCTTTGCTTTTAATACATTCAGACATTGCAATTTGGTCCAAAAAAGCCATGAGGTCTTCCGGCAAACTAGATAGTCTGTTGGATGTTTAATCGAGGTAATGGAAACAATAGCTATTCAATTTTAAGTTCCATGTATGTATGTGATTATCGGAAAGATTTAAGCATTCAAGTTCAACCATCGAACTCAACAAATCTTGATGCAAACTGCTTACTTTGATGGCTGACAAGTTCAAAATTTTCATTTTCTTTTGATTTCCAAACATAACACTTGCATCTGCACTATTAGGGTAAAATGTTTCTTGTAGCATATTTCCTGTGAGGTTTAGTACTTCTAGATTCTGAAGTCCAAAAAAGAAGAGTCTTGAAATATTTGCGCAATTATTTTCGGACATATCCAACGTCTTTAATTGATGCAAACCAAACACCGGTCCTGTCCAGGATGACAGGAAGTTGTATGATAAATCCAAAAATTCAACATTTTTCGCTCCACATAATAACACTGGAGGTATCGCACCGTACAAATAACTCCTAGACCATTGCACGTGCAATAGCTGTTCTGGTAGACATGTCAATTTCCTGGCTAGTGAAAGAGTACACGTGCAATTGACCTCGAAAGCGTTTTGGAAGTTGGCAAACAATGCTGCCCAATCACCTCGATTTATGTGTTTGATTTCGGCGGTGGGTATAAGCATTTTCTGCAAAACAAAATCACAAATATATCCCCCGTTGATATCGTCCACTGATTCTTTTCTGACATAAGCTGGTTTATTTTTTCATCACAAACCACTGCCGGTGGCGTTTCACTTGTGATGTGGGGTAGAACATCATGATGTCTAAACATGAATGGATCAAAGCCAAAATATTGTCTGAATATATCTAAAGTTGTTAAATTTCTTGCCATATATAAGTAATCAACGTATTTTCCAAGTGTGAGTCTGTTGCCTGCCAGCGTGAGAAGTTTTAAAGATGGAGGAAATATAACGTTTGGGTATAATATTGTCTCGTTAAACACTTCTATTGTGTTTAAATCCATAAAAAGTTTCTCCAGACTGTGTAACGTATTTAGACTTTTTAGGTCATCTGACGTTATTTCTATGCCAAGGTTGTAAGGAACATGTATGCGATTCACATACAACTCCTTTAGTGATGTTGAATTGATAAGACCACTTAGTACTTTATTCATGCCCTTGAAGGTCAGGTATGAATTACCTGATATATCTAAGACTTGGAGGGTTTTGTTAAGTGGTTTCAATGCGTCTTCAGTTATGCTTGCAATGTGACAATCACGCACATAAAGTTTCTCAATATGTAAAAGATTTCGAAATGAATTGTTGTCTTTCTCCTTTAAATAGCAATTACATTCAGGTGTCGATGACAAGTACAAAGACTTTAAGTGAATTTTTCGAAAGCCTTCCCCGAATGAATAACTATTTGTGTAATTGCTTGGTGTAATAAATAAACCCTCTAATCTCATCAGTTTCAGTTCTTTCTCTAGACCATCAAACGTGTCGAACCTATTGCACTTTAGATTTATGTTTTCTAAGTTAATCAGTGGCGCAAAGACTCCTGGGGCGAAGCTGTCCTTCCACAACAAGTTGTTATGTGACAAGTTTAAATACTTTAAATTCGATAGTCCAACAAATGCGTTACCTTCTAGACTGCAAATATGATTTTTATTCAGATACGAAATCTCAGTTGAATTCATGTTTTTTGGCTTCTGTGAACGTTTCATTTCCCACAACATTTATGTTGTTATCGCTGAGGTCAAGAACACATGCTGGCCCTGACAGAGGCGGTGACGGGATAGGATATTCGCTAGGAATGAAATGTAGTTTACTTCCGTTACACTTCATCGCGAACCCCGTTTGTCCACACTGATCGAAGGCTCTGTCCGATAGTTTACTGGGGGTGCAGACATGAGCAGATACTGCAATAGTTGAAAGCACGGCACACACGGCAATAACTTCCACGACGGCCTACAATAGATGACTGCCATTATTACGTTTAATGATGTTATATCTCCATTATTATTAAACAAATATTCATTTTTCTGTGATACATACGTACTTTCTAACTTAATATGCCCGACTTTAATTATTATTAATAATGAGGAGCTACATAACCGTTCCGTCGAGTCACCGATTCATATTTTGTCTCCTTTAGTTGATGTTTCACTTTGTGTAGCAATACTTATTGCCATTGACTAATAATAAAATTTGGATATGATTTTCCAGATGGCGTCTGGGTTTTTTAACACTTCTGTGATAGCTCTAGATTGAGTTTTGAAATAATTGTTTACCGAGGTAGAGGAACCATGAATAGTACGTCTGTTTTTCAAAAACATTTATGAAACAAAAAGAAAATCTGAATAAATTATATTGCTGATATACAACCCATTAACGATTCTAAGGAAAGGGGTTCCATATAAGCTTATGGTTTTCACCCCAATCCTTTTTTATATACTATTTGTTGCGTTGTATATTTCAAATTCAATACTGATTAAACCAGATATTATACTATCGTTTGACGAAATTTACGTAATTAGAAAATTGAAATTATTGAAAAACCGTTGAAAAATACAGCTTTGAAGTGTTTTATAATGATTGTGAATATAAAATCATATTCTTTTTAAAATGATTTTTACTTCCGCTCCATAAAAGTATTGATAACTAAGTTTCAGCCGGCTATAGATGCGAACAACAGACGCTTGATATATCAATTAATCCGCTAAATAGTTACACCAAAATAAAAACACATAAACACGAGTTCGCCCAATAAAAGGAATGCAATCTTACCATTCTAGATCAATGCATCAGGTTATTCCATGTGCAAAAAAAGAAATGAATGAACATTTTCTATGGTTCATAATTTTTCTTGTTCGTTAAACTTCCTGGTTCGTAGTTTAACGCTTGGATGTAGAGGGGTTTTACCTGATCTTGATACGGGGTATTTTAAAACGTATCGTATTTTGCAGGTCACGTAATGTTATGATAAAGTGAAATAAGATATAGCTGCCTCTGTTCATTTTGTTCTTAATCAAGTATTCAGTACTACGGGGAGGTAAATGTAGCAGCGATGTAAACGTAAATAATGTTTCTGTTACACCCCTTTTCTTATCAAATGTGAAATTATTTTGGTATAAGTATATACACACTTACAGTTAAGAACAAACACACAATTCCTGATCCCTAGATGATTATTCATCATATACATATCTGCTTTAAAAAGAGAAACTGAAACGTTCTAAATATGTATTTATGCAAACATATTGAAGGAGAAAAATAATAATCTGTTAATGAGGCGACTGCTCCAACAATATTTGTTTATATATGAATGTGCTGTGTATGCCTATAACAGTATGCAAACTTAAATTTTCAAAAATATAGCAAACAAAGCATGTAGTTATTTATTTAACAAATGTATAAATAGTGTATTGCGTGTTGAGTCACTCTTGCTGGCAGGCTATGCGGAAATTGTTTCAGATGATCGTTTAGTACACACACAAACAATCTAAGCGAATGTTAAAACGAAGTAAATTTTAAATTACCTCGCAGAGTAAGGATATATATTTTTTATCATTTCGCCGGCAAGCCAATTGAACAGAGATACACAGGGGGTTCTGGTTTTGTCAGCAAAATCTAAATCATGAAATGAGAGCGACCATTATATACCCTAAGTAGTTTTTTTTCAATAGTTTTTGTTTAATTAAGATTGATCATAAATATCCATTATTGGTTAATACAAGTTATTGGTTTAATTTGAAGGCATATTATGTTAAACTCATTTGATTTTTAATGCTAAAGACACACCAAAAAGCATGAATTGTATCCAGATTAACAAATATATGCGTTATTTTGGCGCAAAATAAATGTTGTTCATAATGCTTCTTCTTTCTATGACAAAACCGCGTCCAATTTAATGTTAAGGTACTAATGTAATTCTGAAATTAATATTCATATGCATTGTATTTTTATACACGTTCAGAACAATTATTAGTGGACATGCAATTTTGAAACAAGTGGTGTATGAAAAACAAGAAGCTTTTGCTTTCAATACTAGTACGGAGTCTTTTCGGATTATTTTGTAAATATTTATTTACATAATATGATATTCATTAAATGCCGTAAATGCCTATCATAGGCACGCTTTCTCATAGAATTATTGATGCTAATCAAAGCACCAGGCCCCAATTTCTCAAAACTTCTTAAGTCTCTTATAACAGGATTAAGCTAATCTCACTATTTTTGTTGTTCATTAAGATGTGTAATAATTACTTCTTCAAGAATGTTTAGAAATTATGTAGTTATAATCTGTATGATCATCAGAATAAACCATTTTTCATTTATCTAAATCCATTTTCAGTATGTATTTTGGCTAATTGAAATAAGCGACTTAAGCCTGTTAAGCTTAAAGAAGTTTCGAGAAATTGGGGCAAGCTGCTGAAGTGTACCTCCTTCTTAAAGTTGGTGTATTTATTTTGTAAATGCTTTGATTGCATTTACAAAAGAAGAATTAAATGCATGGATATTGTATAAATAATTCCTGTTATGTTTACTAATAGTTTGCTATGATAGATACCATTATGTCAAAATTAAACTGTTCTACTAGTTTATGAACTTAACACTAAGATAGCCAAGTAGCCAACCATTCGATTATAACCTCGTTTGGAGGACTAAAAACCTAGTAACAAGACTCTCAATGAAACCCTACACATCGCAAAACAAACAACATTTTAAATTATCTTTATCATTCATCGTTACCACCTGAGAACTGTGAGTACAATCAGGGGTTCGATGGGGTTTAACCAGCTTACGAGTTTTGCAGGATGAAGGAAGAGGCTGAGGGTTGTGATTCGCGATTAAACATGGCAAATACGTATTAACAATAATGTATATTGTATGTATCGTCAACTTCTATTGGGGTTGAAGAGACGCAAAGCAAGGCCAACTATTGAATAGAATAACTGTTCGATAACTTTCAGATAATGACGGGGCCTTGTTACACGATTGTTTGTATGTTTTTATATTTTTTAAATATTTAAATATTTAAAAAATACTTTGAGGCGCCTTCACATTTTCAATTTTTGTTCCCGAATGGGATGATGGAGCACGATTCCAGTCTAAAATCTATTACCCACTCGGATGGCTGTTAACAAGTGTGCCAACATGCAACAATCGTCTCCCGTTTACAAATTCGTTCGATGCAAAACTATATAATTTCATTAGAGGTTAAACGAGCCTTCTTATCAAAAGCATGGGAGACATGAGCAGATTAAATTCCAGCCCACTTTAGAAAATAGTTTATTTTTCCCCTGTTTGTAATCAAATTAATCTGATAAAGTAATTGTTTAATTGGTAATATGCCTGCATGTCATACGTTTAATTTTATATTTTGTTTTGATAATAATGGTCGAAATGTATTTCTATAATTAAAATCATTTGAATCGATTCCGTTTAGACTCAAGGCATGGCGTACCCTTTACTTAATGTTTCCCCAACCAACACAAAGCATAGTGCACCACTTACTTAATGATTCCCCAACCAACAGAAGGCATAGTGTATCATTTACTTAATGTTTCCCCAACCAACACAAGGCATATTGTATCATTTACTTAATGTTTCCCCAACCAACACAATGCATAGTGTGCCATTTACTAAATGTTTCCTCAACCAACACAAGGCATTGTGTACCATTTACTAAATGTTTCCCCAACCAACACAAGGCATAGTGTACCATATACTTAATGTTTCCCCAACCAACACAAGGCATAGTGTACCATTTACTTAATGTTTCCCCAACCAACACAAGGCATAGTGTACCATTTACATAATGTTTCCCCAACCAACACAAGGCATAGTGTACCATATACTTAATGTTTCCCCAACCAACACAAGGCATAGTGTACCATATACTTAATGTTTCCCCAAACCAACACAAGGCATAGTGTACCATATACTTAATGTTTCCCCATCAAACACAAGGCATAGTGTACTATATACTTAATGTTTCCCCAACCAACACAAGGCATAGTGTACCATATACTTAATGTTTCCCCAACCAACACAAGGCATAGTGTACCATTTACATAATATTTCCCCAACCAACACAAGGCATAGTGTACCATATACTTAATGTTTCCCCAACCAACACAAGGCATAGTGTACCATTTACATAATGTTTCCCCAACCAACACAAGGCATAGTGTACCATATACTTAATGTTTCCCCAAACCAACACAAGGCTTAGTGTACCATATATTTAATGTTTCCCCAACCAACACAAGGCATAGTGTAACATTTACATAATGTTTCCCCAACCAACACATGGCATAGTGTACCATATACTTAATGTTTCCCCAACCAACACAAGGCATAGTGTACCATATACTTAATGTTTCCCCAACCAACACAAGGCATAGTGTACCATATACTTAATGTTTCCCCAACCAACACAAGGCATAGTGTACCATATACTTAATGTTTCCCCAACCAACACAAGGCATAGTGTACCATATACTTAATGTTTCCCCAAACCAACACAAGGCATAGTGTACCATTTACATAATGTTTCCCCAACCAACACAAGGCATAGTGTACCATATACTTAATGTTTCTACAACCAACACAAGGCATAGTGTACCATTTACATAATGTTTCCCCAACCAACACAAGGCATAGTGTACCATATACTTAATGTTTCCCCAACCAACACAAGGCATAGTGTACCATATACTTAATGTTTCCCCAAACCAACACAAGGCATAGTGTACTATATACTTAATGTTTCCCCAAACCAACACAAGGCATAGTTTACCATATACTTAATGTTTCCCCAACCAACACAAGGCATAGTGTACCATATACTTAATGTTTCCCCAACCAACACAAGGCATAGTGTACTTTTTACATAATATTTCCCTAACCAACACAAGGCATAGTGTACCATATACTTAATGTTTCCCCAACCAACACAAGGCATAGTGTACCATATACTTAATGATTCCCCAACCAACACAAGGCATAGTGTACCACATACTTAATGTTTCCCCAAACCAACACAAGGCATAGTGTACCATATACTTAATGTTTCCCCATCAAACACAAGGCATAATGTACCATATACTTAATGTTTCCCCAAACCAACACAAGGCATAGTGTACCATATACTTAATGTTTCCCCAACCAACACAAGGCATAGTGTACCATATACTTAATGTTTCCCCAAACCAACACAAGGCATAGTGTACTATATACTTAATGTTTCCCCAACCAACACAAGGCATAGTGTACCATATACTTAATGTTTCCCCAACCAACACAAGGCATAGTGTAACATATACTTAATGTTTCCCCAACCAACACAAGGCATAGTGTACCATTTACATAATGTTTCCCCAACCAACACAAGGCATAGTGTACCATATACTTAATGTTTCCCCAACCAACACAAGGCATAGTGTACCATATACTTAATGATTCCCCAACCAACACAAGGCATAGTGTATCATATACTTAATATTTCCCCAAACCTACACAAGGCATAGTGTACCATATACTTAATGTTTCCCCATCAAACACAAGGCATAATGTACCATATACTTAATGTTTCCCCAACCAACACAAGGCATAATGTACCATATACTTAATGTTTCCCCAAGCAACACAAGGCATAGTGTACCATATACTTAATGTTTCCCCATCAAACACAAGGCATAATGTACCATATACTTAATGTTTCCCCAAACCAACACAAGGCATAGTGTACCATATACTTAATGATTCCCCAACCAACACAAGGCATAGTGTACCATATACTTAATGTTTCCCCAAACCAACACAAGGCATAGTGTACCATATACTTAATGTTTCCCCATCAAACACAAGGCATAATGTACCATATACTTAATGTTTCCCCAAACCAACACAAGGCATAGTGTACCATATACTTAATGTTTCCCCAACCAACACAAGGCATAGTGTACCATATACTTAATGTTTCCCCAAACCAACACAAGGCATAGTGTACTATATACTTAATGTTTCCCCAACCAACACAAGGCATAGTGTACCATATACTTAATGTTTCCCCAACCAACACAAGGCATAGTGTACCATATACTTAATGTTTCCCCATCAAACACAAGGCATAATGTACCATATACTTAATGTTTCCCCAAACCAACACAAGGCATAATGTACCATATACTTAATGTTTCCCCAACCAACACAAGGCATAGTGTACCATATACTTAATATTTACTCAAACCAACACAAGACATAATGTACCATATATTTAATGTTTCCCCAACCAACACAAGGCATAGTGTACCATATACTTAATGTTTCCCCAACCAACACAAGGCATAGTGTACCATATACTTAATGTTTCCCCAACCAACACAAGGCATAATGTACCATATACTTAATGTTTCCCCAAACCAACACAAGGCATAGTGTACCATATACTTAATGTTTCCCCATCAAACACAAGGCATAATGTACCATATACTTCATGTTTCCCCAAACTAACAC
Source organism: Mya arenaria (assembly GCF_026914265.1). Taxonomy (NCBI): domain Eukaryota; kingdom Metazoa; phylum Mollusca; class Bivalvia; order Myida; family Myidae; genus Mya; species Mya arenaria. The sequence continues at coordinate 45,965,967 of NC_069129.1, forward strand.
AAGGCAGAGTGTACCATATACTTAATGCTTCCCCAACCAACACAAGGCATAGTGTACCATATACTTAATGTTTCCCCAACCAACACAAGGCATAGTGTACCATATACTTAATGTTTCCCCATCAAACACAAGGCATAATGTACCATATACTTAATGTTTCCCCAACCAACACAAGGCATAGTGTACCACATACTTAATGTTTCCCCAACCAACACAAGGCATAATGTACCATATACTTAATGTTTCCCCAAACCAACACAAGGCAAGTGTACCATATACTTAATGTTTCCCCATCAAACACAAGGCATAATGTACCATATACTTAATGTTTCCCCAAACTAACACAAGGCATAGTGTACCATATACTTAATGCTTCCCCAACCAACACAAGGCATAGTGTACAATATACTTAATGTTTCCCCAACCAACACAAGGCATAGTGTACCATATACTTAATGTTTCCCCATCAAACACAAGGCATAATGTACCATATACTTAATGTTTCCCCAACCAACACAAGGCATAGTGTACCATATACTTAATGTTTCCCCAAACCAACACAAGGCATAGTGTACCATATACTTAATGTTTCCCCATCAAACACAAGGCATAATGTACCATATACTTAATGTTTCCCCAAACCAACACAAGGCATAGTGTACTATATACTTAATGTTTCCCCAACCAACACAAGGCATAGTGTACTATATACTTAATGTTTCCCCAACCAACACAAGGCATAGTGTACCATATACTTAATGTTTCCCCAACCAACACAAGGCATAGTGTACCATATACTTAATGTTTCCCCAACCAACACAAGGCATAGTGTACCATTTACATAATGTTTCCCCAACCAACACAAGGCATAGTGTACCATATACTTAATGTTTCCCCAAACCAACACAAGGCATAGTGTACCATATACTTAATGATTCCCCAACCAACACAAGGCATAGTGTACCATATACTTAATATTTCCCCAATCCTACACAAGGCATAGTGTACCATATACTTAATGTTTCCCCATCAAACACAAGGCATAATGTACCATATACTTAATGTTTCCCCAACCAACACAAGGCATAATGTACCATATACTTAATGTTTCCCCAACCAAAACAAGGCATAGTGTACCATATACTTAATGTTTCCCCATCAAACACAAGGTATAATGTACCATATACTTAATGTTTCCCCAAACGAACACAAGGCATAATGTACCATTTACTTAATGTTTCCCCAAACCAACACAAGGCATAGTGTACCATATACTTAATGTTTCCCCATCAAACACAAGGCATAATGTACCATATACTTAATGTTTCCCCAACCAACACAAGGCATAATGTACCATATACTTAATGTTTCCCCAACCAACACAAGGCATAGTGTAACATATACTTAATGTTTCCCCATCAAACAAAAGGCATAATGTACCATATACTTAATGTTTCCCCAAACCAACACAAGGCATAGTGTACCATATACTTAATGTTTCCCCATCAAACACAAGGCATAATGTACCATATACTTAATGTTTCCCCAACCAACACAAGGCATAGTGTACCATATACTTAATGTTTCCCCATCAAACACAAGGCATAATGTACCATATACTTAATGTTTCCCCAAACCAACACAAGGCATAATGTACCATATACTTAATGTTTCCCCAAACCAACACAAGGCATAGTGTACCATATACTTAATGTTTCCCCAAACCAACACAAGGCATAGTGTACCATATACTTAATGTTTCCCCAACCAACACAAGGCATAGTGTACCATATACTTAATGTTTCCCCAAACCAACACAAGGCATAATGTACCATATACTTAATGTTTCCCCAACCAACACAAGGCATAGTGTACCATATACTTAATGTTTCCCCATCAAACACAAGGCATAATGTACCATATACTTAATATTTCCCCAAACCAACACAAGACATAATGTACCATATACTTAATGTTTCCCCAAACCAACACAAGGCATAGTGTACCATATACTTAATGTTTCCCCAACCAACACAAGGCATAGTGTACCATATACTTAATGTTTCCCCAACCAACACAAGGCATAATGTACCATATACTTAAAGTTTCCCCAAACCAACACAAGGCATAGTGTACCATATACTTAATGTTTCCCCATCAAACACAAGGCATAATGTACCATATACTTAATGTTTCCCCAAACTAACACAAGGCATAGTGTACCATATACTTAATGTTTCCCCAACCAACACAAGGCATAGTGTACCATATACTTAATGTTTCCCCAACCAACACAAGGCATAGTGTACCATATACTTAATGTTTCCCCAAACCAACACAAGGCATAGTGTACCATATACTTAATGTTTCCCCAAACCAACACAAGGCATAGTGTACCATATACTTAATGTTTCCCAGAACAACACAAGGCATAGTGTACCATTTACTAAATGTTTACCCAACCAACACAAGGCATTGTGTACCATATACTTAATGTTTCCCCAAACCAACACAAGGCATAGTGTACCATATACTTAATGTTTCCCCATCAAACACAAGGCATAGTGTACCATATACTTAATATTTCCCCAAACCAACACAAGGCATAGTACACCATCTACTTAATGTTTCCCCAAACCAACACAAGGCATAATGTATCATATACTTAATGTTTCCCCATCAAACACAAGGCATAATGTACCATATACTTAATGTTGCCCCAACCAACACAAGGCATAGTGTACCATATACTTAATGTTTCCCCAAACCAACACAAGGCATAGTGTACCATATACTTAATGTTTCCCCATCAAACACAAGGCATAGTGTACTATTTACTTAATGATTCCCAAAACCAACACAAGGCATAATGTACCATATACTTAATGTTTCCCCAAACCAACACAAGGCATTGTGTACCATATACTTAATGTTTCCCCAAATCAACACAAGGCATAGTGTACCATATACTTAATGTTTCCCCAAACCAACACAAGGCATAGTACACCATATACTTAATGTTTCCCCATCCAACACAAGGCATAGTGTACTATTTACTTAATGATTCCCAAAACCAACACAAGGCATAATGTACCATATACTTAATGTTTCCCCAAACCAACACAAGGCATTGTGTACCATATACTTAATGTTTCCCCAAACCAACACAAAGCATAGTGTACCATATACTTAATGTTTCCCCAAACCAACACAAGGCATAGTACACCATATACCTAATGTTTCCCCATCAAACACAAGGCATTGTGTACCATATACTTAATGTTTCCCCAAACCAACACAAGGCATAGTGTACCATATACTTAATGTTTCCCCAACCAACACAAGGCATAGTGTACCATATACTTTATGTTTCCCCAACCAACACAAGGCATTGTGTACCATATACTTAATGTTTCCCCAACCAACACAAGGCATTGTGTACCATATACTTAATGTTTCCCCAACCAACACAAGGCATAGTGTACCATATACTTAATGTTTCCCCAAACCAACACAAGGAATAATGTATCATATACTTAATGTTTCCCCATCAAACACAAGGCATAATGTACCATATACTTAATGTTTCCCCAACCAACACAAGGCATAGTGTACCATATACTTAATGTTCCCCAAACCAACACAAGGCATTGTGTACCATATACTTAATGTTTCCCCCAACCAACACAAGGCATTGTGTACCATTTACTAAATGTTTCCCCAAACCAACACAAGGCATAGTGTACCATATACTTACTGTTTCCTCAAACCAACACAAGGCATAGTGTACCATATACTTAATGTTTCCCCAAACCAACACAAGGCATAATGTACCATATACTTAATGTTTCCCCAACCAACACAAGGCATAGTGTACCATATACTTAATGTTTCCCCAAACCAACACAAGGCATAATGTATCATATACTTAATGTTTCCCCATCAAACACAAGGCATAATGTACCATATACTTAATGTTTCCCCAACCAACACAAGGCATAGTGTACCATATACTTAATGTTCCCCAAACCAACACAAGGCATTGTGTACCATATACTTAATGTTTCCCCCAACCAACACAAGGCATTGTGTACCTTTTACTAAATGTTTCCCCAAACCAACACAAGGCATAGTGTACCATATACTTACTGTTTCCCCATCAAACACAAGGCATAGTGTACCATATACTTAATGTTTTCCCAACCAACACAAAGCATAGTGCACCACTTACTTAATGTTTCCCCAAACCAACACAAGGCATAGTGTACCATTTACGTAATGTTTCCCCAACCAACACAATGCATAGTGTGCCATTTACTAAATATATCCTCAACCAACACAAGGCATTGTGTACAATTTACTAAATGTTTCGCCAACCAACACAAGGCATAGTGTACCATATACTTAATGTTTCCCCAAACCAACACAAGGCATAGTGTACCATTTACTTAATGTTTCCCCATCAAACACAAGGCATAATGTACCATATACTTAATGTTTCCCCAAACCAACACAAGGCATAGTGTACCATTTACTTCATGTTTCCCCAACCAACACAAGGCATAATGTATCATATACTTAATAATTCCCCAACCAACACAAGGCATAGTGTACCATATACTTAATGTTTCCCCAACCAACACAAGGCATAGTGTACCATATACTTAATGTTTCCCCAAACCAACACAAGGCATAGTGTACCATATACTTAATGTTTCCCCAAACCAACACAAGGCATAGTGTACCATTTACTTAATGTTTCCCCAACCAACACAAGGCATAATGTACCATATACTTAATGTTTCCCAGAACAACACAAGGCATAGTGTACCATTTACTAAATGTTTACCCAACCAACACAAGGCATAGTGTACCATATACTTAATGTTTCCCCAAACCAACACAAGGCATAGTGTACCATATACTTAATGTTTCCCCAACCAACACAAGGCATAGTGTACCATTTACTAAATGTTTACCCAACCAACACAAGGCATTGTGTACCATATACTTAATGTTTCCCCATCAAACACAAGGCATAGTGTACTATTTACTTAATGATTCCCAAAACCAACACAAGGCATAATGTACCATATACTTAATGTTTCCCCAAACCAACACAAGGCATTGTGTACCATATACTTAATGTTTCCCCAAACCAACACAAGGCATAGTGTACCATATACTTAATGTTTCCTCAAACCAACACAAGGCATAGTGTACCATATACTTAATGTTTCCTCAAACCAACACAAGGCATAGTGTACCATATACTTAATGTTTCCCCAAACCAACACAAGGCATAATGTACCATATACTTAATGTTTCCCCAACCAACACAAGGCATAGTACATCATATACTTAATGTTTCCCCATCAAACACAAGGCATAATGTACCATATACTTAATGTTTCCCAAAACCAACACAAGGCATAGTGTACCATATACTTAATGTTTCCCCATCAAACACAAGGCATAGTGTACTATTTACTTATTGATTCCCAAAACCAACACAAGGCATAATGTACCATATACTTAATGTTTCCCCAAACCAACACAAGGCATAGTGTACCATATACTTAATGTTTCCCCCAACCAACACAAGGCATAGTGTAATATTTACTTAATGATTCCCAAAACCAACACAAGGCATAATGTACCATATACTTAATGTTTCCCCAAACCAACACAAGGCATTGTGTACCATATACTTAATGTTTCCCCAAACCAACACAAGGCATAGTGTACCATATACTTAATGTTTCCTCAAACCAACACAAGGCATAGTGTACCATATACTTAATGTTTCCCCAAACCAACGCAAGGCATAATGTACCATATACTTAATGTTTCCCCATCAAACACAAGGCATAGTGTACCATATACTTAATGTTTCCCCAACCAACACAAGGCATAGTGTACCATATACTTAATGTTTCCCAAAACCAACACAAGGCATAGTGTACCATATACTTAATGTTTCCCCATCAAACACAAGGCATAGTGTACTATTTACTTATTGATTCCCAAAACCAACACAAGGCATAATGTACCATATACTTAATGTTTCCCCAAACCAACACAAGGCATTGTGTACCATATACTTAATGTTTCCCCAAACCAACACAAGGCATAGTGTACCATATATTTAATGTTTCCTCAAACCAACACAAGGCATAGTGTACCATATACTTAATGTTTCCTCAAACCAACACAAGGCATAGTGTACCATATACTTAATGTTTCCTCAAACCAACACAAGGCATAGTGTACCATATACTTAATGTTTCCTCAAACCAACACAAGGCATAGTGTACCATATACTTAATGTTTCCTCAAACCAACACAAGGCATAGTGTACCATTTACTCAATGTTTCCCCAACCAACACAAGGCATAGTGTACCATTTACTCAATGTTTCCCCAACCAACACAAGGCATAGTGTACCATATACTTAATGTTTCCCCAACCAACACAAGGCATAGTGTACCATATACTTAATGTTTCCCCAAACCAACACAAGGCATAATGTACCATATACTTAATGTTTCCCCAAACCAACACAAGGCATTGTGTACCATATACTTAATATTTCCCCAAACCAACACAAGGCATAGTGTACCATATACTTAATGTTTCCTCAGACAAACACAAGGCATAGTGTACCATTTACTCAATGTTTCCCCAAACCAACACAAGGCATAGTGTACCATATACTTAATGTTTCCCCAACCAACACAAGGCATAGTGTACCATATACTTAATGTTTCCCCAAACCAACACAAGGCATAGTACACGATATTTTAATGTTTCCCCAAACCAACACAAGGCATAATGTACCATATACTTAATGTTTCCCCAACCAACACAAGGCATAGTACACCATATACTTAATGTTTATCCAAACCAACACAAGGCATAATGTACCATATACTTAATGTTTCCCCATCAAACACAAGGCATAATGTACCATATACTTAATGTTACCCCAACCAACACAAGGCATAGTGTACCATATACTTAATGTTTCCCCAAACCAACACAAGGCATTGTGTACCATATACTTAATGTTTCCCCCAACCAACACAAGGCATTGTGTACCATTTACTAAATGTTTCTCCAAACCAACACAAGGCATAGTGTACCATATACTTACTGCTTCCCCATCAAACACAAGGCATAGTGTACCATATACTTAATGTTTCCCCAACCAACACAAAGCATAGTGTACCACTTACTTAATGTTTCCCCAAACCAACACAAGGCATAGTGTACCATTTACGTAATGTTTCCCCAACCAACACAATGCATAGTGTGCCATTTACTAAATATATCCTCAACCAACACAAGGCATTGTGTACAATTTACTAAATGTTTCGCCAACCAACACAAGGCATAGTGTACCATATACTTAATGTTTCCCCAAACCAACACAAGGCATAGAGTACCATTTACTTAATGTTTCCCCATCAAACACAAGGCATAGTGTACCATATACTTAATGTTTCCCCAAACCAACACAAGGCATAGTGTACCATTTACTTAATGTTTCCCCAACCAACACAAGGCATAGTGTACCATATACTTAATGTTTCCCCAACCAACACAAGACATAGTGTACCATTTACTTAATGTTCCCCATCAAACACAACGCATAGTGTACCATATACTTAATGATTCCCCAAGCCAACACAAGGCATAGTGTACCATTTACTTAATGTTTTCCCAAACCAACACAAGGCATAGTGTACCATTTACTTAATGTTTCCCCATCGAACACAAGGCATAATGTACCATATACTTAATGATTCCCCAAACCAACACAAGGCATAGTGTACTATATACTTATGTTTCCCCAAACCAACACAAGGCATAGTGTACCATTTACTTAATGTTTACCCAACCAACACAAGGCATAGTGTACCATATACTTAATGTTTCCCCAAACCAACACAAGGCATAGTGTACCATATACTTAATGTTTCCCCAACCAACACAAGGCATAGTGTACCATTTACTAAATGTTTACCCAACCAACACAAGGCATTGTGTACCATATACTTAATGTTTCCCCAAACCAACACAAGGCATAGTGTACCATATACTTAATGTTTCCCCATCAAACACAAGGCATAGTGTACTATTTACTTAATGATTCCCATAACCAACACAAGGCATAGTGTACTATTTACTTAATGATTCCCAAAACCAACACAAGGCATAATGTACCATATACTTAATGTTTCCCCAAACCAACACAAGGCATTGTGTACCATATACTTAATGTTTCCTCAAACCAACACAAGGCATAGTGTACCATATACTTAATGTTTCCTCAAACCAACACAAGGCATAGTGAACCATATACTTAATGTTTCCCCAAACCAACACAAGGCATAATGTACCATATACTTAATGTTTCCCCAACCAACACAAGGCATAGTACATCATATACTTAATGTTTCCCCATCAAACACAAGGCATAATGTACCATATACTTAATGTTTCCCAAAACCAACACAAGGCATAGTGTACCATATACTTAATGTTTCCCCAAACCAACACAAGGCATAGTGTACCATATACTTATTGATTCCCAAAACCAACACAAGGCATAATGTACCATATACTTAATGTTTCCCCAAACCAACACAAGGCATAGTGTACCATATACTTAATGTTTCCTCAAACCAACACAAGGCATAGTGTACCATATACTTAATGTTTCCTCAAACCAACACAAGGCATAGTGTACCATATACTTAATGTTTCCTCAAACCAACACAAGGCATAGTGTACCATTTACTCAATGTTTCCCCAACCAACACAAGGCATAGTGTACCATTTACTCAATGTTTCCCCAACCAACACAAGGCATAGTGTACCATAGACTTAATGTTTCCCCAACCAACACAAGGCATAGCGTACCATATACTTAATGTTTCCCCAAACCAACACAAGGCATAATGTACCATATACTTAATGTTTCCCCAAACCAACACAAGGCATTGTGTACCATATACTTAATGTTTCCCCAAACCAACACAAGGCATAGTGTACCATATACTTAATGTTTCCTCAAACCAACACAAGGCATAGTGTACCATTTACTCAATGTTTCCCCAACCAACACAAGGCATAGTGTACCATATACTTAATGTTTCCCCAACCAACACAAGGCATAGTGTACCATATACTTAATGTTTCCCCAAACCAACACAAGGCATAGTACACCATATACTTAATGTTTCCCCAACCAACACAAGGCATAGTGTACCATATACTTAATGTTTCCCCAAACCAACACAAGGCATAGTACACCATATACTTAATGTTTCCCCAAACCAACACAAGGCATAATGTACCATATACTTAATGTTTCCCCAACCAACACAAGGCATAGTACACCATATACTTAATGTTTCCCCAAACCAACACAAGGCATAATGTACCATATACTTAATGTTTCCCCATCAAACACAAGGCATAATGTACCATATATTTAATGTTACCCCAACCAACACAAGGCATAGTGTACCATATACTTAATGTTTCCCCAAACCAACACAAGGCATTGTGTACCATATACTTAATGTTTCCCCCAACCAACACAAGGCATTGTGTACCATTTACTAAATGTTTCCCCAAACCAACACAAGGCATAGTGTACCATATACTTACTGTTTCCCCATCAAACACAAGGCATAGTGTACCATATACTTAATGTTTCCCCAACCAACACAAAGCATAGTGCACCACTTACTTAATGTTTCCCCAAACCAACACAAGGCATAGTGTACCATTTACGTAATGTTTCCCCAACCAACACAATGCATAGTGTGCCATTTACTAAATATATCCTCAACCAACACAAGGCATTGTGTACAATTTACGAAATGTTTCCCCATCAAACACAAGGCATAGTGTACCATATACTTAATGTTTCCCCAAACCAACACAAGGCATAGAGTACCATTTACTTAATGTTTCCCCATCAAACACAAGGCATAATGTACCATATACTTAATGTTTCCCCAAACCAACACAAGGCATAGTGTACCATTTACTTAATGTTTCCCCAACCAACACAAGGCATAGTGTACCCTTTACTTAATGTTTCCCCAACCAACACAAGGCATAGTGTACCATTTACTTAATGTTCCCCATCAAACACAAGGCATAGTGTACTATTTACTTAATGATTCCCCAAGCCAACACAAGGCATAGTGTACCATTTACTTAATGTTTTCCCAAACCAACACAAGGCATAGTGTACCATTTACTTAATGTTTCCCCAAACCAACACAAGGCATAATGTACCATTTACTTAATGTTTCCCCAACCAACTAAAGGCATAATGTACCATATACTTAATGTTTTCCCAAACCAACACAAGGCATAGTGTACCATTTACTTAATGTTTCCCCAACCAACACAAGGCATAGTGTACTATATACTTAATGTTTCCCCAAACCAACACAAGGCATAGTGTACCATTTACTTTATGTTTTCCCAACCAACACAAGGCATAATGTACCATATACTTAATGTTTCCCCAAACCAACACAAGGCATAGTGTACCATATACTTAATGTTTCCCCATCAAACACAAGGCATAGTGTACTATTAACTTAATGTTTCCCCAAACCAACACAAGGCATAATGTACCATATACTTAATGTTTCCCCAAACCAACACAAGGCATTGTGTACCATATACTTAATGTTTCCCCAAACCAACACAAGGCATAATGTACCATATACTTAATGTTTCCCCAAACCAACACAAGGCATAGTGTACCATATACTTAATGTTTCCCCAAACCAACACAAGGCATAATGTATCATATACTTAATGTTTCCCCATCAAACACAAGGCATAATGTACCATATACTTAATGTTTCCCCAACCAACACAAGGCATAGTTTACCATATACTTAATGTTTCCCCAAACCAACACAAGGCATTGTGTACCATATACTTAATGTTTCCCCCAACCAACACAAGGTATTGTGTACCATTTACTAAATGTTTCCCCAAACCAACACAAGGCATAGTGTACCATATACTTACTGTTTCCCCATCAAACACAAGGCATAGTGTACCATATACTTAATGTTTCCCCAACCAACACAAAGCATAGTGCACCACTTACTTAATGTTTCCCCAAACCAACACAAGGCATAGTGTACCATTTACGTAATGTTTCCCCAACCAACACAATGCATAGTGTGCCATTTACTAAATATATCCTCAACCAACACAAGGCATAGTGTACCCTTTACTTAATGTTTCCCCAACCAACACAAGGCATAGTGTACCATTTACTTAATGTTTCCCCATCAAACACAAGGCATAGTGTACTATTTACTTAATGTTTCCCCAAACCAACACAAGGCATAGTGTACCATTTACTTAATGTTTCCCCAAACCAACACAAGGCATAGTGTACCATTTACTTAATGTTTCCCCATCGAACACAAGGCATAATGTACCATATACTTAATGATTCCCCAAGCCAACACAAGGCATGGTGTACTATATACTTAATGTTTCCCTTAAGCCAACACAAGGCATAGTGTACCATATACTTAATGTTTCCCCAACCAACACAAGGCATAATGTACCATATACTTAATGTTTCCCCAAACCAACACAAGGCATAGTGTACCATTTACTTAATGTTTCCCCAACCAACACAAGGCATAGTGTACTATATACTTAATGTTTCCCCAAATCAACCCAAGGCATAGTGTACCATTTACTTAATGTTTCCCCAACCAACACAAGGCATAATGTACCATATACTTAATGTTTCCCCAAACCAACACAAGGCATAGTGTACCATATACTTAATGATTCCCCAAGCCAACACAATGCATAGTGTACTATATACTTAATGTTTCCCCAAACCAACACAAGGCATAGTGTACCATTTACTTAATGTTTCCCCAACCAACACAAGGCATAGTGTACCATTTACTTAATGTTTTCCCATCAAACACAAGGCATAGTGTACCATTTACTTAATGTTTCCCCATCAAACACAAGGCATAGTGTACCATTTACTTAATGTTTCCCCAAACCAACACAAGGCATAGTGTACCATTTACTTAATGTTTCCCCAACCAACACAAGGCATAGTGTACCCTTTACTTAATGTTTCCCCATCAAACACAAGGCATAGTGTACCATTTACTTAATGTTTCCCCGACCAACACAAGGCATAGTGTACCATTTACTTAATGTTTCCCCAAACCAACACAAGGCATAATGTACCATTTACTTAATGTTTCCCCAACCAACACAAGGCATAGTGTACCCTTTACTAAATGTTTCCCCAACCAACACAAGGCATAGTGTACCCTTTACTTAATGTTTCCCCATCAAACACAAGGCATAGTGTACCATTTACTTAATGTTTCCCCAACCAACACAAGGCATAGTGTACCCTTTACTTAATGTTTCGCCAACCAACACAAGGCATAGTGTACCCTTTACTTAATGTTTCCCCATCAAACACAAGGCATAGTGTACCATTTACTTAATGTTTCCCCAACCAACACAAGGCATAGTGTACCATTTACTTAATGTTTCCCCAAACCAACACAAGGCATAATGTACCATTTACTTAATGTTTCCCCAACCAACACAAGGCATAGTGTACCATTTACTAAATGTTTCCCCAACCAACACAAGGCATAGTGTACCATTTACTTAATGTTTCCCCAACCAACACAAGGCATAGTGTACCCTTTACTTAATGTTTCCCCATCAAACACAAGGCATAGTCTACCATATACTTAATGTTTCCCCAACCAACACAAGGCATAGTGTACCATTTACTTAATGTTTCCCCAACCAACACAAGGCATAGTGTACCATTTACTTAATGTTTCCCCAACCAACACAAGGCATAGTGTACCATTTACTTAATGTTTCCCCAACCAACACAAGGCATAGTGTACCATTTACTTAATGTTTCCCCAAACCAACACAAGGCATAGTGTACCATTTACTTAATGTTTCCCCAACCAACACAAGGCATAGTGTAGCATTTACTTAATGTTTCCCCATCAAACACAAGGCATAGTGTACTATTTACTTAATGATTCCCCAAGCCAACACAAGGCATAGTGTACTATTTACTTAATGTTTCCCCAAACCAACACAAGGCATAGTGTACTATTTACTTAATGTTTCCCCAACCAACACAAGGCATAATGTACCATATACTTAATGTTTCCCCAAGCCAACACAAGGCATAGTGTACTATTTACTTAATGATTCCCCAACCAACAGAAGGCATAATGTACCATATACCTAATGTTTCCCCAAACCAACACAAGGCATAGTGTACCATATACTTAATGTTTCCCCAACCCAACACAAGGCATAGTGTACTATTTACTTAATGTTTCCCCAACCAACACAAGGCATAACGTACCATACACTTAATGTTTCCCCAAACCAACACAAGGCTAAGTGTGCCATTTACTAAAAGCTTCCCCAATCCAACACAAGGCATAGTTAACCATTTACTCAATGTTACTTTTGTGTCATTTGGGGGAGTGTTGATTTGGCGTTTAATACCCTTAACTATGGTATCACTTATCAAAACCAAATTGAACGGCCGCAATATTTTGTTTTTTAAATTGACATTTCTAATGTATTAAAATACTACATTACTGTTACAGCTATGCATATTATAGATAACGTTGATATATAATACCTTTTGAGTAATTAAGAATCATAACATTTAACGTTATATGAGATCCATGAAGGTCACCAAAACGAAAGTTCTTGATTGACGATATAAGTCACTGATCATATGTATTCATATACAGATGAACCTAAAATTTATTTACACTCACTTCATTCATACATTAGTTTAACTGCTAAGCGGAAATAAAGCTTAGAATACTATAGAACGTAGGCTTACTGAAGCTGATTAATACTATAGGACGTAGGCTTAATGAAGCTGTTTAATACTATAGAACGTAGGCTTACTGAAGCTGTTTAATACTATAGAACATGGGAATACTGAAGCTTTTTAATCAGCGGCAAGGTGAATATTTTCTTTTTTTCAACGTCAAATACATACTACAAAAACACTTTATCCGAATGAGTTGCTTTCATTGGATTATGAGTACATTAATAACAATTTGCTTTTGTCTAAGTAATAAAAAAAATCAAATGATTGATCATATGAGCCAGAAATTATTTGAAGACGAAAAGTACAGCCAGAGCTAAATAGAAGGTCATCGCTATATCTCTGCGTGAAGATCCAGTTCTAGCGCTGGTGCACGTATCCGGACTCGTGTTTGACGCTTGAGCTGAAATATATCCAATTCAATGTTATTCGACTTATAAAAAGAAATAACTGAAATATTTTAAAGTCATTGCTATGGTCCTCGTAATAAGTGTGCGTGTTGTATCTGTAACCACGTGTACCTTGTTTGATTTCAATATCCTGAACGTTTTGTGATTCTTGGCTATGGTTTAAGTTTTTACAAGACGCCGACGACGACCACACCAATGCTTTAAAAAAGCCCGACTTTTTTCTTCCAAAAATAGAAGGTCCAGAATATACTTTGAAGTTACACAAAACATAATTTAAATGACAATTGTTCTTTAAGGTACAATCGTAATGATAAACTATGGTGTACCTATGAAAGCACTTAAGATCTTCCGGTTTTCTGCATCTCTGTTATGCCTGTCACGCCCGTCGCCTTGCATGCCCACTATGACAAACTTTCCATGACATGCCTTATGGTGTAATGGTCTCATATTAGGTGCAGATCTGCGACCTCTCTCTTTACAATCGGATATTTGTTTGCTCACACAAACTCCGCTTGGAAACCTGATGCTGTCGATACATTTGTCACAATAAAGGTAGGTTGAATTTCCACAATCAGGACATTGGGGCTGGGGCTCGTAAGAGTAGAAATCTGTAGTCCAGTTGTTCCACATTCCGTCAATGTTACGCAAATGTTCAAACGCTTGCATTGGATCATCACGTGCGTGTCCAGTATTGTTGTCTTGTGCGAGGTTGACATCTGGGTAATCTGTTTCAGGATCTATGTTGCAATCAGACCTTGGAAGAAAAAGAACAATTATAAAATATTTTATAGCTGAATGAATAATAACGAAGTAGTGAATATTTCGTTTTATTAACGCCGGGGTGCTTTGTCACGACATTGGTAGATTGCAGCTGTTTTTCGCCTATTAAACGCCAAAGAAACATAGTCGTTCATAAAAAAGATCTCATTAAGTGTATTTATGTAATAACAAATTTGAATGATTCAGTTTCGGAAAAATACGTACAAAGACAAATCTATAAGACGTCATGAATTTTATATTCAAGGATTCATGATTTTGTTAATTATAAAGACAACAAAGAGAATGCTACTTGTATTTTAATATCTATAGAATAATTAAGTCTTTGCCAGTAAAACCCAATTATTCGATTTTGCATCCAGGTGTTTATGACAGCTATATTGATATTCTTATAAAACACCGTTTTTTCTCACTGTTGTTGATTTTGTCGAAACTGTTCCCAGATATAATCAATAAAATCATATTTTCGAGATAGTGATTCGGCCACTACCGAGAACTTTATATCTGATCTCAATAAACAGTTTGTAGTTTACTCGTATACAAATATAGAATAAGTTAACATTTAACTCCTGATGATCGACTCATTTCCATTGAACATCATATTTACTTATTAAACACGAATGAGGAAGAATAGAATTTGGCCAATAACAGATGTCCTGTTTAATCTTCCAAAGAAATCCATTTTACTGACCCTTCTATTGAATATGAACAACCCTACGGTTTACATATCATTTCTTATTTTTGTCAGTATGGACTGAATGCGTAACTCAGATCACTTACTTGATATTGGCGAAAATCCATCACTCCTTTTATGTCAGCTTTGTCAATAAGTCTTGGAGTGCACTGGCTATTAGGTTTTGCAAGGTCTCGCTGAATCTCAATGTTATATCCCCCAGACCATCCTGCAAAAGGCCCCGATGATATCAGGCCAACGCCATTTCCGAAAAAGCAACTTGACCGCACGACAGAATTTGCAGGCGACGGGATGTAATAGTCCATAGTATAGTCCCAGTAAGGCAAAGACACATCGGGATCTATCTTTCTCATTTCTTCTTCAAACCTGAAAAAATAGTCGTCATTGGGATGGATTACAAGGTCAACTTTCACTTAAAGTTGTGAATTATACGTACCGTCGAAGTACGAAATACATAATACTTGAGACATAATTGTGTTTTCAGATTAGAAAAGTTTGGATAAAGTTGTGTATATTAGTGTCTCCTAGTATCCTGAAAAAAGCATTTTTGTCAACTATTACTTTTCTTTCAGAATACTGAGAAAATAGTATAAGTTCTTTGTTTAGATTGCTGACAATTATTTTTAGTGAACATTTATCAAAAAACGGAAGAATGTCACGCGGCTGGACATAGGCATTTAGACAAGATAGGGACGATAGGGCAATACTAAATACGATGATTGTAAAGATAGTGTGGCTTGGGTTATCCGGACATGGGCATACAGACATTACACGGACGATAGGGCAATACTGGATGCGATAATAGTTAACATAGTGACCAAACCGATCGTAGTAATTTGAGCCGAAGCAGTGAAAACCACGACCAGGAAGACGATATAACTGTGAATAAGTATGCTGCCAATGCGCAATATTTCGCCATTATTATTTATGATGCTTAGTTCGTTAAGTTTGAAGTGACGTGGTATCACTTTGTCGACATGTCCGTTGCGTGAAATGCTAGACAAACATATTTATTAATATGTGCTTGATTTATAAGCAAACGTTATTACAATGATCTGCGGCATTTTCGAGTCCATACTACAATAATCTAGTTAATTAGTTATGTTCAAAACATCATTGTATTATTGGTAATGTTTGATTGATAATGTATCTAAATATAGTGTCATAGTTATAGAAATTAAGTGTTTAACTAATCGTCATTATATATATTTCGGAAAATATTTAAGCACACAAATTGGATGCGCTCTGATATTTGCATTTAAGTATTGATGGCACTGAATACAATGACGAGTTCAAGATTTACATTGAGATGTTTCGATCACGAATACCCGATTTCATTACATGCTTATGAAACACTAAATTGTGTGAATACTATTGCCGCAAATGAGAATTAAGTGACCGTAACTTGTCACCATACATGGAACCGAACGAAATAGATCCAAACAGCAATGTATTAAACAATGTCTTCAATTAACACATTTTACCTACGAAGATAATCATTTGGGATGAAAAGGTGTATTAAATAAGGAAAAACGCCCGAGAAATGTTTAAGCCATGCATATTTATTCCAAAATACAACGAGAAGCGTAAAGCTAACAACACTTCTTACAGTTATGGACCAGTCACGCTACCTCCGTGCTTCTGTTAAATATTTGAACGGATACTACTGACAAACATTAACAACGATGTGACCACTCATTATTGACCATTCTCGTCGCCATGGCAACAAGGATGGAATTCAGAAAGACCTGCACTACAACTGACTTCACCTTTCATGCAAAATGTCGATTGAGATACACAGATTAAGAGCGGAAATAACGTTTGAACCACTTGTCTCGACCAGAAAGCTGCGTTCCAATCGGTATGGCATGGTGGGAAAACTCGTGCGCATAGTTACTAATACGTTTATACAGTAGTCCTATAGATGTAGTTCGCACAAATGGGTGTAAAGTAAATGTTCTAAAGACGAAGGGCTCAGTTTGGAAGGAAGTGGAAATGTCTACATGTTTTCTTTTAAGTCTACATCAATCAACTACTAATTTAACTAAAGACGAGAACAGCATACGTTCTGTGGTCACTCAGGGATATAAATAATGACCATCTTAAGAAATAAAACACATGGCCTCCATTTATTTAATTTTAGTTTTGAGTTCATTTTAATATCACTATGTTAAAGGAAACAACGTATATTGATTAACGCAGTATGTACATGTATATATCTACACTTACGCTGCAAAAAACACTCTGTGCCAGGTAAAAAAGCCCTTCCTTTATGCTTCCTCGTGATCTGTTGACTATGCACTCTTCCAAATCGACCCAAAACTCCATTCTTGAAAAAAATCGACAAAAATCAGAAATACAAATTCAACTTCCAGAAAAACCTATTTAGAGGCCTTATTCGCAACCAGTCACAGCAATAAAACAAAGGCACATGGAATAGACATTTAGCATTTTGTAATGAATAATGAATATATACCTTAAATAAAGAAATATCATATATATATATATATATATATCAATGTTCACCCATTGATATATTTTAACGTTTTTTCTCGTTCATGGTAAGGTACCATTTTATATCTTAATATCTTTCTAATTGTTGACAATTAGAATGTTAAACTTGTTTGTAAAACATACCTGTTAGACACAGACCCATCACCGCCATAGAGGGGAACGATTTCATTATCTTTTGAGAACAAGATGAGTTTGGCAAAAGGAGTTTTGTTTTGGAAGAAACACGAATTGATGTTGTGGGGACAGTACGACACTATGGAGTCTGTGGAGTGTACGAAATAAATTATATTTAATAACTTATGTGAGGTATATAATGGAATAATTGAGTTACTTAATATTTGATAAGATACATCCATACTTTTCTCAAAGAGATACCAATGAAAAGTCAAGACATATATTGATATGGTATGTTTCCACTTAATATTTCATCCATGAAATGTTCAGTTACGCAATATATGCAACAAGAAAATATTAAACAAATTAAGTGATTACCTCATAAAGAGTCTGGAATACATCAAACACGGCCTTTCTGTCCTGCCGAGAGAGAGTTCGAATATCGATTCTCCGCCGAAATCCTGTGGGTGGTCCATGGAATCCGTACCTTCAAAAGCGACAAGTTACAAAATTTTACAGTATGTGTTTATAATGTACTCCTATACTTTGACAATCAATTTTGTTTGATAGTTTATGCAATCGAAGGTGAAACTGTAAAGGGCCTTTTCTTACATTACAATGCTTCTCAATCTATGCTGCTGACTCTGTTTTCTTTACGTATTGTGTTACACGATCAGCGCCATAAAGGCCCTAACATTGCCTCTGTACGCTGATTGTGCATAAATGTTGTACTACTTGGTTTGTCAGTTTAGTTTGCATTATGATATAACTCGCACCAAAATTAATCACAAATCTGATATACAAACCCTGCCCTAAAATATATTTAGGAAAGTGTTGTACACGTACAAACAATAATATTGCCATAAATTGTTCATTTTATGACATGTTCTTTTAAATTTAAGTTTTATCTCCTGGCGTGGAACACAAATAGAAATAAAGGATACATGGATTTATCAACTTATTTGCAGCAAAAGCAGACAAATAGAAAACCTCACCAATATTGCACCTAAATAACATTCACTAAACGTTCCTATGCGGTTAGCCATTCATTTATCGGTAAAACTATTCTGAGGCGTTTGTGTGGTGTTTGTATTCTTGTATGTAATGTGTGTCATTTGTGCCACTAGTTCATTGTCATTTGGGCCGTTGTCCTTATGCCTCTAAACAGGCGATTTGTTCTATTTTAGGCTACTTGGGCTGTCCCTGTAGGTTTCATTGTATTATGGAATGTTTAAGAAACTAAGATGACAACATTTGTACAGATTGATAAAGATGAGAGAAAATAATAAATATAATGTAAAATGAAGATGACTTAATTAGTATTCAGCTTGATGGTGTCAGCAAACAGAGCTAGCTTAATCAACATATACTATTATCAGCAGTATAAATTCGCTTTCTAAATATTTTGATAACGATCAAGATAACGATTAACATATTGACGTCTTTCATTTACCTAATGACTACAATCCCTTGTTCTTTCTAGAACACGCAATCTGTTTCTGCTCAGGGTGCATGTAATGTCTTCGTTTGAGACCGTTTATTTCTATATTCAATCTTTTGGTTGAGGCAAATTGAGGTTGGATACCCGTTAAGTAGATCAAACCCATAGCGAGCTGTATCTAGGCTACTGCGTTTTACCCTACATAGCTATCTCTCAAAGTTCAAAAGTTTCCAAATTAGGATTTTAACAAATGTCACCTGTTTCAAGAAACTTATCGTAGAAAGGAAGTTTATTATGCAGCTGTCGGGACATCAGTTATATAGGTTTCAATTACTTTTTGTCTTGGACAATGTTTTCAATAGGAATTAACAAGGGGAAATTACATTGCTCCAAAGTGCAACCATGTTTATAAGGTGTGCATGGTGCACAAGCTCACATTGTAATTGTTTCTTTCTTTGTTTTCTGTAAGTAATGTTAGAAATATACTCCGGGCATACATTGGACGAAAAACGACCGATTAAAATCAATTGATGGGAAAACAGAACAGTAAAGTTTAAAGTTTGCTTTTGTACATGTCGTTTTCACGCGGTAGATACATACAAGTGATATCTGGAGAAGACAAGACTTCGAGATAGATGGATTCAATATTGCATTTCATGTTCAAACTAAATGTCATTTTATGAAACGGAAAGCTTTATTATTGACACAGTAGTAATTTAATTGGACATTTATTTCAATAACAGGGCACTTAATTGTGGGTTGATATAAAAACACACACATATATAACTAAATATATATATAACTTTACTGTACCATTTTGTTATATATAAATAGTTTCAAGTATCGAGATGGCTTACAGAATTTTCTGAATCTAACCAATATTTCTTTCAAGGGTCATTGACTCATAGCAAATGTTTGTATTTATATGACCACCACTGATGCAAATCAAGCATAGCTTCTCAATAGCGATATGTATACCCGAGTAGGGACGGCTTTTACCATATGGTAATAAAGTTTATTATAACAAAAAGAGCATTATTTTCCGACTCACACTCAAAAGGTATATTTGTTTCGAATCTGAATATACTGCAATTTCTACCGTTATCATGAGGAAAAAATCCATTCCCTGACCCAAGATGGTATATGTGGAATTGTTAAGTCGATGGCCTTAGAGCAAAAACACTGCTTACTTAGGCTTTAAACACATATTACATAGACAATATTCATATGAAAAACTACAGAAACAAGCTTAGTAGCCAAACAATCAAATATAAATCCCTTTTAATAGCACACGGTAAACGCCAAAGACATAGCACACAAAAACAAAAAATCGCAAAAATGAAAAATCGAAAACAACCGGTCTGCTTATAGGTAGATTAAAAAAAAACTCACCGAAGTTTAAGGACATATCGTGGACAAAAAACAACGTTAAAACCCTTGGAATTCACCATGGATATAACATTAACCACGATCTTATTTATGATTCTTTCATCGCTAAAATAAAATCTTGTATTAACATTTGGAAATCACGCAACTTAACGCTGCAAGGGAAAGTATTGATAGTAAAAACGTTTGTTATATCTCAGCTTCTGAAATCGAAATAAACGGTATACCGGACAAGTACTCGCAAATGATCGATAAAATTATTTCGGATTTTATATGGGAAAATAAACAAC
Source organism: Mya arenaria (assembly GCF_026914265.1). NCBI lineage: Eukaryota > Metazoa > Mollusca > Bivalvia > Myida > Myidae > Mya > Mya arenaria. The sequence continues at coordinate 45,987,526 of NC_069129.1, forward strand.
CGTTAATAAACAAAACTACTTGTCAATTACAACGCGATCAAGGCGGCTTGAACATGCCAAGTATAACCGTAATTTGCAAGGCATTAAATGTTAAATCTATTTACAGATTAATTCAATCTGAACCACAAAACTGGAACACAATAGGCAAATTTTATCTGCAATCAGAAGATGACAGATACGAAGAAAACTATTTTTTATGTAAATGCTCGTCATTAAAAAACATGAGATTGTCACTCGGAAATAATCCCTTCTATATAAAGGCTATTAGTGACTGGTGTGATTTTGTCCACCTATTGACAAATAATGACTCAAACATGAATACACGGCTGTTCGGAAATCATTTAATAACCTTTCGCAATAATCCGTTATTTTTCTCATCCTTCACAAAGAGTAAATTAATAAATCTCGAACATATCTGGAGTACTGAACAGGAAAAATTTCTAGATGATAAAGATTTATACACGCAATTAAAATACAAACGAAACTGGATATCAGAATGGACCACAATTAAAACGGCAGTTACAAAATGTTTACAAGCCGATAAAGCTAAACATACTACAAACATACAAATAAAAATAGCTGACAGCATCCAACTACGCCGAAAAACAGGCAAAGATATAGACTACTACGATTTAAAATTAAAAGACATCCACCAACTGTTTAATAGTAAAACTTCAAAGTTAGGAAGTGAACGAAAATGGGATAATATTTTAAATATTTCCCTTCCGTGGACCAAATTTTGGAGTTGTCTATACAAATCAAAAGCGTCATTAAAAGCAAAACAGTTGCAATTCAAAATATTACACCAAACGATATTCACGCAGCAAAAACTTAGCAAAATGAATTATTCAGACGGACTATGTAAAATTTGCAACAGTGAACAAGAAAATTTAACTCATCTGTTCTGGAAATGTAAGCACGCGCAAAACTTTTGGCAGGAAATAATTCCGATTGTCGAAAATATAGCCTTAAACACATTACAAATAGAAATAACAAACCAACTATCAACAGCCTTGCTTGGACTCTTTATTTTTCCAACAAAATGCAAAATAATAAACACTATACTGTTAGAAACAAAGTGGCGTATGTGGAAAAGTAGAAACTGCATAAACTATGAACAGAAATACACAGATATTAAGCTGATGTTACTGGACATTAAACTATCTACTATAGACCAATTAAAATGGTCTGACAATAACCGGTCAGTAGAATTAGTTAAAGAGTACTTTATTATTTGATGTTGCATTTTGGCTCTTTTTTCAGAATGTATGACACTTCAGACACATTAAGGACTGTTGTCATGTGTAAACTTGTATAAGTGTTTACCAGCTTTACTATTAAGCTTTAGCTGTTACTTATTTGTAATTTGTTGATAAACATCCGTTGCCTTATTTTACTCATTTTGCTTTCGAGAGTAAAATAATATCTTATTTCGGATAAGAAAAACAAAATCATACGAGTACAACGTACATTTTTATATTGATCTCAATCATTAAAAAGGCACTTTTGAAGTGCATTGTATCTGCTGCAATGCTTTTACCACTTTTGCTTTCGAAGGTAAAAACATTTCAAACTCAGATTTATTAAACATATGCAATATATAGTACTGCTATTTTAAATATCTAAACATTTTTGTTAAAACTGTAACTTGATAACTGCCTGCACTTTGAATATTACTGTTTTTGAATGTTGTAAGGGCCCATGGGGATGGCCCCGACCCCATGGTCCCTATTACGGGGCAAATAAAAGGGGTCCTCGAGACCTCAAAAAGAAAAGAAAAAAATATCGCAAAAGAAACATGGAAGTATAGCACAAACTCCACAAACAAGACAGTGCATTTATACTATATACAACATAGGTGTGTTAATTAAGGATTGTTAGGTACAGCCTTGGAACGGTCAGTAAAATGTAAATTTACTGGGGGTTTTAACCAGTTTTTAAGCACAACCTCATGCTTTTCCCAAAAATCCCGAATAAAGTAAAAACGTAAATGGTCAATCTAATCAAAGTAAACATTAACTTGAAAAAACAGAAACTTTGATCACCGAATCTATATAACCTTATTGAGGTCTGGTCTCATTATCAAAAATGTTCTTTCTCAATATCAGTTTCAGCATATTTTATTTTAAGAAAACAAACCGAGTTCCAAATCGTGCATGCCTTCCTTTAAAAATGATTTTATTCATACATAATGAGATTGCAATGTTATGGTCACGCCCTAGACATATAACAATTTAGTATAAAGTATTGTATTGAAGCGCCAAAGTACATTAATTGATTTAGATCTAAATTTTCTTTAGAATATATCACCCTAACCTAAAAGATGATGCACTTTTAAATCAGTAATACAAAATTGAGTTTAAGTCATGCTATACTGTTATATGGTAAAATGCTGATGTGGTTATCAAAACAAGAAAAAGGCTTTGTTTGATGTGCAATTGGATCATATTTATGTTTAATAAATCTGATATACAGGTGGGATCAGTTTAAAGTATGCAAAGTTGTTTTGCTAGCTGATTTTGAAAAATATAGCCAAATACATAACATATTAATTTAATCCTTGAATAAGATCAACAAACCTTGTATCTTCAAACTCGGTCTTGAAGAAAAGGTAGTCCTCATCTCTTATTGAAGGCTCAAGGATTTGGCTGAAATATGCTCGAATACAAGCATCTTTTGCCAATTTATGGTCCACTTGGGCAAGCTGGAAAACATATATTAGCACTATTAATTATGTTATGTCATATTTAATCATTCATATGAATTCATTGTCTTGCATACGTGACGTGTGTTTCTGTCCATGTGACCGGTGCCGGAAAAACTAGTCTTACAACCCCCATGTAAGATGAGTCACGCGCAACAACGCGCCACTTTTTATTTCTTTTGTTGTATGGTTTATGAAAAAATATAAGTATACAAATCTTTTAATTTAAATTGAAAAAAAATAATCGTAAAAACGCGATTTTTAAAGGGTCTATTAAACGTTGATAGTGATTTAAAATTACTGCGCTTCATGACGTCAGTACACAAGGTCGCACGCGCTTTTTGGTGAAATGTACAAAAGTGCGTTTTCTACGTCTATTTTTCCACAATTCATGATTTTAGGTTGCAAGAAAATATATAAATCATGTTTTTCCGGTCCGGATCGAAAAATCCGACCCTCGGGCACGCTGCGTGCCCGGTAACTCGGCAAGCCTCGTTACCGGCTTAAGCACGTACCCTTGGGTCGGATTTTTCTATCCCTACCGGAAACACATGATAGATACTTATAATCCATAATGAACGAAACCAAAATGTAACATTCTCAAATAAAACTGTTATGTTTATATAGTTAAAAACTTACATTTGCACTGTTGTCGAAACATGTCTGCACGTTTTCTGGAAGTGTCAGGACATAGTCGAAATCAGTTGTTGCAAAGCTGTTTGACACAAATATAAGTATGAAGGTAGCAATTGCAAGTGCGGCCATCTTAACCGTTGTTGGCTATGAAATGACTACTCTATCTTAGTGCGTATTAACATTGATAAATGCAGAGATGATAACGAAATATAGGCCGACAATATAGATTGATCAATTTTATGTAACTATAATACCATATCTAGTGTATTTCATTGACACTAATGATCAAAATCCCCCAAAAATGCATGTTTTGTGAGCAGATAAATAACTATAAGTTACAATTTTGCACTAAGGAATGGGTCGCCACGTAGCTATCAATTAAAAAAAACATTTATAAAGGCTTATATTTCTTTATCTGAACACACATTATTTCATTTTTTCATCATTAACCATGTCTTAATAATTAGCATGTAATGGTCCAAAAGCGTTCAAGCGCTATCTGAAAGTTGAAGGAGAGTCATGCTCAGCACGAATTTGCTTTGCATTGCGTCCGTTATCCCCACCAAATTTATCCCACCTTTGATGAAAAATATGGCCATGATTGAAATTCCTATCTTGCCCACAGGCAAAGGTAAAACAAATAGCCGTATGGAACAACTTTTTATTGGCATCACACAATTACCTCCCGTTCAGGAAGACCGTCGTCGGCAGCATGATTTTGTGGCAATATTTTAAATCCAGATTATTTTCTTCTTGCTTCAACTGGCACCATAAAAATGTTTCGCGCTGAATTCACAAAAAAAATGCTAAACTCTCCTAAAAACTATTTAAAGAACGATTTGACTATTTACATACTCGGAATCACTGCGCCCATGTACATGCCAACCACGAATTATCACATATCTAAACCTCGTGTCCACAAACCACCTTACGCTCGGGTTTGGATGAACCTTACACTCTTGGCATTGGAAGATACTAATAATCTCTTTTCTGTGACTCGTTTGCTAAAGAAGCCCAGAGTGTTTTTGTTTCAATTCGCCAAGATATACGGAGTTCAACTTGTGCTCTTATGATATGATTTTAAATAAACTAGTTCGATGATTTGTGAATCGTTCTCTTTGAATCCTATGTTGACGAAACAAGGAAAAATGTCTATTTCTGTATGATTCGTTTGCTGGTGAAATAATGAAATGGAGTCAGTACGTGGGAACATAGTGGCATTGGGCTCAAAACATTCAAACAAAAACGGAACGTTTAATTTCAAAACTTTGGTAAAAGTCAAATCGGACGTCATGTATATCATTATGATTGTTTAGCTGTTTGATACAAGTTTTATACATTTTACTCCATATAACAGAGCGAGTGAAACAGCGTACAAGGATGCGTTGTCCGTCCAAAATTAAGCTAAGAACTGTTTGCAGTTACTTTTTTTACGTCATAAGAGTGTCATTCAAATATACATTATCAATACATGTTGTATCCAGCTAAGTCCTACAGTCAAATACAAACTACTTTAATACTAGATCAAAAAGCAAACATTAAGTGATTCACTGTTTTTGCAGTGTACTATTAAGTTGAAACAACTGTCTCTTAAAGTTTTGTTATTTAAATAGTTATAATGCGATTTTAAGCTTCAGGGCATGCCCTTTCTTCATAAACGTATAAAAATAATAAAAAAAGTATATATAAAAAGGGCAAACGTTTTCAAACCTTTCTTTGTTACATGAATATAATAACTCAATTGGATGTATTTCTCTAGAGAACTTCTTCATTCAAAAAACGTTGTGGTTGTAGTTTTAAGTCCGTCGCTTACGAATGTTTACATGATTCGGCATTTGTTCGCTATTTCACAGGCTATATCTATGATTGCTTATTGTCAAAATGATTATCATTTATGTGCCACCAGAAGAAGTATAATTTCTATTCTTTCACTTGAAAACAAACATTAACGAAATAACTGGCTCTCATTGATGCATTCATAATCAAAACCCCAGAATTTCAATTGATTAAATAAAGCATTAACGTATAAAACATAAACCTGAACTATGGTGACTCAATACCAATCCATCTAAATTTTCTAAATGAAAGTGTTACACTGCCTTTATTCATTGAAAAGTAAAACGTATGGTGTGTCGTCCAAAATGCCATCCTTTAGTCCTTAAACTGTTTTGGAAAATAAACGAGAATAAATCCCAATATTGGGCATATTATACAATTCATACACATATAAACATTTACAGTTGGAATTACCGCTCCATTGACATATAATTCACTTATTCGTTTAATACATTTGTACAAATAAACTAGAAAGATGTTTTAAGTTCTGTTTACTAAAATCAAATGTGAAATGGTGCATAACCATCTATATGTGGTCAGGACTGGTATTTTGTTGAATGTCCATGACCGATACTACCACCCATGTAACAATACAGTTGTTGAATATATATATATATATGTGACCAAGTCTGCGAAAATGGGTCCTAATGAGGAAAAATGACATTTTCAGGTTTTTACATTTTCTGAATGTGCTATGTTTCAGAAATAAAGTCCTGAAGTTTAAAGCTGATATCTTTAAAATTGACGGATTGAGGACAAATTTCGCGATACCACTATTTGTTATAAAATGGCGAAAAAAATGAAGGAAATGGAAACATAAGTAAATACAACGTCCTTGATTTTAAGAGTCTGTATTCCATTAAAACTGAATCCAGCATTTTTTATTTCTGTGGAAACATTATCATAACATCAATAACATCATTTATGGAAAATGTAACACTACATGTACATTTCATAGAAACGGTTGCCATGACTACAATTTTTTCACGAGAAATTTATCCAAATAAACGCAAAAGCAGCTCAAATAGACAAAATCACATTTGAATTTGATAGATTATGTTTGCAGGAAATATTTTAGTACAGCATTAAAATTTCAGCCAGCTATGTAGTAAAATAGAATGTTAACAGCAATTTTACATAGACCCTGTAAAGAAAATCTGCAACTTTTCTAAAACAAGGTTAATTGTTCAAAAGTAGTGCAGCTTATCCTTGTATTAATCAAAACAAAAAACATATTATTTTAAAACAAGCAATTATTTAAAAGATGTAACTTGTCTGGTGAAATCAATTATTTTTAAAATCAATAAGAATGTTATACTTGGTTGCCATAGCAACTGACTTATACCTAGAATAATTCTTTTTTTTTGCTCATTTCATTCTTTTGGAGTTGTAAGATGACACAGAATGAAATGTATTTACAAGGAAAGCATTGACACATGCCTTATTTGACAAAATTGACAACAAACATATGCATGCAAGGATTATTGAAACTATATTAATGTATAACTATTAACATATAGACTTATAAATGTACACTTTCACATTATACTGGAGTCGTGTATGGAAAATATGAATGCCATCATACTTTACTTATAGATGGCCGACTGTTCAATGATATTCCCAAATTGAAATACATGTTTACACATAAGTATTTAATGATCAATCAAGTGTGTTACTTTTGGTTGCCAAGGAAACCATACATTCCTAAGATCATGAATATTTTATCAATGTAACACAAAGAAATATATTCTTTGAATGTAAATGAAAACATAAAACTTCCACTTACACATGCCAATATATTTATAGCAAGAAACAAACTATAACTTTTGCTGAAACACACACAGAAAGTGTTCTCAATAAAGTTGCCTATTTCAACTTTTGTTTTTTGGCCTTTGAATAGCCTTCTTTTGCAACTAATGGCAATGGGTATGTTGTGTTTTTTGCATTATCTGATCCGCAAAAGTCTCTTTTTACATCATGCAAGTACCATTGCCTTTCTGCACTTATTCCCATTATAATGGTTTGAAAATGCCTTTGAAGAAGGTGCTCCAGTCATAGAACGACACTTGTTTGCTGTTGCCATCAACAATATGTGGAATGTTGTGGCCATTACGGGATGACATGGCTTCTGTGGAAGCCACCTCCTGTATTGAAGAAAAGCATTACATGATGAATGAATTTCAGACAGAAACGATCCAATATGACATATTATATTGTCACCTAAGTGCAAGAACTCAATATCTGCTTCAATTTCTATATGCAGTTATCGTCTTATTTCACTATTGTGATTATACTGAGCAGTACCCTTGCACTATGTAATGCCTACATGAAGTATATAACATCAGTGAATTTATTAATTACCTATTATATCTAAATATACATGATAATAAATGAACTTATTTTATATAATAATCAATTTAATATAACATTAGTCATATATGATTATTTTCAATCTTAACTATAAAAAATCCCATTTTCTTCATGCCACTTCTTATTAGTTTATAACTGTATTAAAAAGAAGGAAATTAATCAATCTTGAAACATGTGTAAGTAATTTATGTCTATAATTGTTTTAAACTATTTGTGTGGTAAAAATCTAACTCCCTGAATACCTCAACTGTCTCTGCATCCATGTATCTCATTCTGTTTTTCCAAACTCCAAAATGCCAGTCGCATGAAAATTTGGTGTGGCCGGCTAGCATCAGTGAGTATTGGATTGTCTTATGCCCTCCTGGAATAGAATAGTTAATTGTTAATAAGATCTCTTTATTTCAAATTAAACTCTGAAATATATATGTTGTTTATTTTATAAGTACAACAAATCAAAATCTTTTAAAGCTACACATCTGTTTCACTCATCTAAAGAGTTACTGAAAACCTTGTGAGATATTTAAAAAGCAATAACATAATTTAGTTTACATCATGAAACATATTTTTTTTCCACTAAAACACAACAACTCTCACCTGTCAATGTTCTCCACACAGCATAACCAAGAACGGCATTATTTTTGTTGTCCTTGGCAATTGTCAAAGTGGAACTGAGCATGTGCCTCACCCAGGCAAAACACCTGTTTCTCTGAAAAATATTTATCCTTCTTATCACTATTCTTAGTCATCACCATCATCAGCAACAGAAGCAAAAATTTAACAGCACCAGTATTTAACATTAATACAACAAAACATTTAAAACATTTCTCATAACTAACATATACCAAATAAATGTTCAGATACACATCCAATTCCAGATTGTGAGATGTGCATGATGGCTATTGACCAATGGAAATGTTACATTCTTAATCAGTTTGTTTTAATGAAGTAAAACATTTATTGCTAAGAAGTGCCCCTTCAATTCTCAATTATTAACATTTGACATCAGGACATCTTATAATGACACAGAACAGATTGCAATTTAAAACTGTAAAAAAGTGAATTCAGATTTATATATGAGTAGTGAGTCTCAGTCAAAATGAATAAGCTTACCAGATCCTTCACAGCAAACTCCAAATACCTCACATCTCCTCCGGCAGTTTTGAAATACAGGGGTCCAACCTAGTAGATAAAAGCTTGCATTAAATTTGACAACAGTATCTGGTAATTAGAACCAGCATTTTATTCTAAATATTGAAAGATTCAATTTCTAAATCATGTAAAAAGAATTCTAACATAAACACTTTACATTCAATGAATACACTACCAGGTATGTAACCATTTAAGTAGAAGCATACATTTACTGCAGTAAACCTTAGGCACTCACAAGTATGATACACATGCAAATTACTGCACAATAAATCCTTTAAAAAAATAATCTCTTGCAATAAGTTGATAAATTCAGTAAAAAAAAACAACATTTGATTATTTGCTTGTACTTGATAGAAAAAAATCAACTAACCTGTTGGCTATGGTGTGGAATATGAACCTGCTGTGCAAAGTCCCAGCTGTAGTGGACGGTTGCATCTAAGGAACATGACTCTGAACCTAAAATATAAATAGAATTTAACATATATTTTAATTTTTAGACTAGAAAATATTGAAGCATGACATAAGACAGCTAAAACTATAGCGCATAGAAATTTATTAACCAAAGCACACCTTCAACTTCATGTTTTCACTACATGTAACTTTAGAGTAATCACACTGCATTCTATATTGCTCCCTCTGATGTCTAGCACTTTCAACATGACTTTCATATTCATCAAAAAGTGTCATTTTATCATCTTCAGAAAGGGCACCACTTTGTGACATATTAAAAGAAAAGGTTTGGCATCTAAAACACAAGTCTGTTTTTGGTTTAGCTAAGACTATATGTGGGCACAACTCATGCCATAGCTTCTAGCACCCTCTATTTTTTTCATATTCAACATGAATGTCTGCTTGTGATTTATCAGATGGCAACAACAACACTTTACTATTGCGGTGGTTTGGAAGTCTTCCGGGAACGGGCATTGCATTGTCAGATGCATAGCAGATGAGGAATTTTCTTATGTGTTCTCTCCTCAAATGTGATTGCATTATGAGGTAGTCTTTTGGTATTACCATGAGTCCTAGCAATCAATCCATCATTGTCAAGAGAGCGACCAATTCTTTTTAGTTTCTCCTTTCCGATGTTGTATGCGAAACAGAATACCTCACGGCAAACTTCAACTCCCTTAATATAAAACTACTGACTGGGCCTAACCCTCTCCTGCCGTTTATGTTTACAACTGTCAGTTTGTTGGCCATTTTTTCTGTGGCACAACATGGCTGATTTAATAACAAGATCAAGTTCATCTGTCTGCATACCGGCTGAATACATACGTAAGTCAGTTATATCATTACCATCGACAACTTGACTGCATGGTTTGCCTAAAGTTTTTCACACTTGCAGGTCTGAGCAAAGAAATCATCAGTTTTCTTTCTCTGTCTTAAATACTCTGCAGAAGGTTCTAAATCATGGTCAAAACTTTCACACTGAACAGTCTCTGCATTACATATATCATCATCTGATTCATCATTGACAGCATTACTTTCATGGCTAGAATCATTTTCTGAATCAGACTGACTAAATCACTTGCACCAGAACTCTCTGGACACAAAACATGAAAATAAAGTCTATCAACTTCTAATAACTCTTCGCGAAATAAATGGTCTTGGCTTAATTCGTAAGGGGTAATGCTTGCTTCACTCAACTGGGACATTTTCATAAAATGTTCAAGTGTTTTTCAAATTTTCCGCCATAATATCTGTTGCTATTAGTAAACCGTATTTTGTTACGGAAAAATACTTCCGGGTCAAACTGTCAAAAGGTTATTTAAAACAAACATCAAATGACAATTTAAATAAAGGATGACAACATAGATAACTGCATACATTACCTTCCAAATAATTGTTTCCGTGTAATTAATCCGAAAAGCATTCTAATGCCGTGTGGATAAACCGGCAAAACCGTCATATCTTCAGTACGGGTTTCGACATGTTTCCATCAAAATGGCGGAGAGCGACACCTTCAGATCAAGGGCGATTAATCATGATTTAAGGTCAGGCAGCATGAATATTATCGACAATAATCAACTGATAACAGAGTGATGTGCCTTTATATTGTTTATACACTTCGATTATGTAAATACTTTGCAAAATAATGCCAAATTAGTTAATTGACAAAACGATAATTGCTCAGAAAACGTGTTGTGTTTTTTAATCTCGCTTTATCTCGGTAACGTGATTACCTCAACAGGACTCATTTTCGCTGACGACGTCACATATATATATATATATATATATATATATATATCTACTGCAGATATTAAGGTGCCCATATATATATATTGATCTAGGCATTATGGGGACCGCTGGATTAAGGCGACAAAAATTGGTCTCCTTAATATTTTCAGTCCAGATTTGTTGTATCAAATATCAATAAAAATGTCCATTGACAGTAAGTTGATAAGCTTGAATGTTTATTTACGAGATTATATCATTGTTTTAAATCTTATTCTCTTTTAATATTAAAAAAATATCCTTAAACTTTTGTGTGAGTATATTTGTGTATCCATAAAAATAGCTATTAAGGCGACCAGGGAAAAACTCATAATTTTGGTCAAAAATTGCTATATACTAAGCATTTTTTTTATTTTTTTTGCTTTATTTAAAGCCTATTGTACACTATCTCGAAGTTTCATTCCATAAAAAATCAGAAACAAGAAATTCGATAAATCGTGTACCATCAGCACCCAAATTTTCCAGTATACAGAAATTTAACTTTCCGGAATATAACGGAAATGTTCGGGTATCTCCGTGGTACCATATCCGGGCAGTTATGCAGTATGGCGTACATCTCTTACGGAAATAGAATGGTAACTTGGTAAGTGTTTAAAATACATATTCAACGTTTTTTCGTTTATTTATATGACTTTTGGACAGTAGTATAAACAGTCCACCCTTCGGATGAAAAGCAAATGAGTTTTCCGAATTTTGTCTATCCGAAACTAAATCACTAGAATCAACATCCGGTATAATTTTGTCTTGTTTATTGGAGAAACTCGATTGATTTTTAGCGAACTTTTTATTATTTGGTAAGTTCCGATCCAAAAAGGGATTTGCTCCCTTAACATCTCAGATTTTAATAAATAAAAGACGAAAGGATACAAATGCCTTACATTTTGTTTGTCAATGTCATGTCATTATCATCACCTATGAATAGCAGAACAGAACGAACACTATCACCCATTCGTATTGTAGCTTTTGGCATGTGTCTTAAATTCTCATATTTGATAATAAATGCAACAATAAAATATTTCCCTTATTCTGCCACAGTTATGCACCAGTCAGTTGTAACCATGGCCCCCAGGTCATGTTTATACCGGGGATAGCAGGGGAAATGGGCCATGTTTTTACCTTCCAGGTGGACCGGCAGTGCTGAGTGAATGCGGTGTTATTGTTTTTGCGCCGAAAACGGGGAATGGGCCTCACCAAGGATGTCCCCAGGGGCTTTTGACGGGGATCTGGTCATTTCGTAACCTTACCATTTCGTAATGGCTAAATCTTGGTTATTTCGTAACCATTCTGTTAGTCAATTTGTAACCGTCAAGAAATCAATTGGTTATATGGTAACCACCATTTAACAAGGTGATAAATAGTACACTTAGCACCTCGTTAAGTGTATTGTTCGAACCTGTATGTATATGGCACAGCAACCAAGACACCAATTGGGAGACATCACTCAAATTCTCGCTAATAACAAGCCAATAATTTAAGTTACTCAATAGTAATATATATATATCATGGTAAATTAGAAATGATTTGTTATACTACCTAAATATGTTAATTATTTTCTTACATTTTGCTTACTTATAAACAATAATTTAAGACTGATCGCGATGTATTTTTGAGTAAAATTACGTTTACATAAATGATCAAGGGTCATTCTTGACCTATTTCATTGACTATATTTGTTTGAATTGTTTAAAACGAACAAAATTTTGTTCTGTTCTTTTCTCAATTGATCCGTATTCCACTCTGCATACTTTATATCCGAAACCGACAAAAAAACAGCATCAAATTATTAATTTCCAATAACAAGATACGAAATTATACATATCGGCACATATTTAATACAATAAGCATATAAAAAGCGCATACTCTCATTCGGCAAACTCCATTTTACAATACTTCTATGCAATTTAAAAAAAAAATGAAAGTCTAAAGTTATATGGTCTATGTATTTAAAATATTGGCTTAAGGTCACAATTCCTCTCAATGGTAAAACATCTATGAATTAAAAAAAATACATTTAATACTCAGCCTACTAATAATATTTCCTTCGCAACATAAAAAATAGCTAGTTTGAATGTTTCTATTTGTCATAGTTTCAGAGTTTATTGGCAAATCGCACTACACTATTAAGAATAAAGAAGGAATACAACTACTTGATTTAACTTCAAAGTCAAATGTTTATGTTTTATAATTACAGTTAACTTATTTTGTAAACTCAAATGGTATTAAATTAATTCCTCATAGTCAACAGTTACGATACGACCATTCGAATTCTTAACGGTTACGAATTGACTAATACAATGGTAACGAAATGACCAACAATGAGCGGTTACGAAATGGAAAGGTTACGAAATGACCATAATTCATTTGACGGGGCTTTTACCAGAAGTTTGTCTGTGCAGAGCGGGAATTTTACCTGGGATTGGCTGGACCGAAAGTCAAAGTCCCCGCTATTAGCAGGACCTTGGGGGCTCATGCTGCAATTGACCGTTGCATTCTTTGGATTTTTTGACTAACTTTACGACACGCCCCTCTACAGTATTTTATAGTTTAGTTTAGTAATATTCATTTACAGAAATTGGATAACTTAACAAGTAAAGTAAACTATACTGAACTTTTATTTGCTAAATTCGAACAGTATTTAGTCTATCCACACAAAATTTACAGGATCATCAGATAACAAATTTCCTAAAAATTCTCTGTTTGCCAAATAGGGATAACAGGTTTAAGTGGGGTTAAAAAGGTTGCTATCTGTGACCAAAAATACTGTTCAAAATTGTGAGTATTCATTTATCTTTCGTTCAGTAAAGAGCATGCAATGGCATAGTGGTTGGATTAGATAATCTGACAGCGGTGCTGGACGTCAGGAGTTCAAATATTGTCGTGAGTTCAATGTACCAAAAGAATACCTTGAAATACACAATTATGTATAAAAAATGGCAGAGAAAATTGCCCATATTGTAGTAATGTCTTAGATCCAGCTTGGATAACTTGGACACAGTAAGCGGTTCACACCCAGGGAAATTCTCAGATAAAACAGCGCTTATGAACTTGAACATTACGTATTTCATTGAGTCAATTAAATAAAAAACATTATTGCTGATCTTCTGAAAACAAACCTTCTAACATTCAAATATTTATTTTGTTGGATGAACTAAGGTTTTTATTGATAAGAGATTGCTTCAGTTGGATTTAAACTAATCACCAACAAAAATATATGAATTTTAATCACACAATGTAAACAACTGCGCCACAGATTTTATATGTATGTTTTGGGGTTTTAGAATTTAGCAGTTAAATATAGATTAGCATACTGGTAGGTCTGGTTGGTCTGTTGCTTTAGTTGCTAAGTAAACATAATGTCAGTGATTTCATCACTATTTCTATTAAAATATCAGTTTTCTATTTTCTTGTTCATTTTTGCTTGAAATTATTCTGCTTGAATGTGATTTTTGTTGATTAAATTAGAACTTAACACTTTGTGAATATTTAGGGAATGTAAGGGGTCAGATTTCAGATTGCTCATTATTTCTGGAACACTAAATACTTTATTTGATTGTGTACACTGCATTTTCTTGTCAAGCATTCATCCAGATCATTTGGGTAAATATTGGCAGAAACACTGCTTTTGGTTTTATACTGGTCATCAAAACCGGCACTGACAAAAAAGATAAGACGTGTTTAATTAATGTGCGGGAAAGAGGTTTAAAGGTGTCGGCCTACAACGAAATGCTTGCGGGTCGCAGTACCCCTTCAAGTAGTTCTTGAAAAAAAATATTTTCTCAGGTAGCATTTGATTATGTGTACATTCTATTCTTGTATGTATTTTTAAGTTTACACATGATTTATATAAGGTTTGTATAATTTTAGTTTTATTTAAGTTTTTAAATTTTGACATTTTTTTGCCTGCCCCTGTCTGAACACTTAAATTCTTGGTATCTGGACTATTGTCTGCAACTTCAAAACACACTTTTTGGAACAGGACACATTTTTCTGATATTTTATCCAGTTTGACTGCAATATCAGTTGTATTTATCAATAATTTAAGTAAAAAATGACATTTATATTTCCATAATTACCTGGTAGTTACTTGTTAATTTGTTTTAATTCATGGATAGGTTTATTGCGAGTGTCATGGAAAGCTGGAACTTTTCAGTACACAACATGCAAACTGAGAATGAACGGTGTGTGCCAGATTTGTGAACAAAAAAGCAAGGCGGCTATGGTAAGTTGCGTCAAGATATCCTTGGGACCCCGGTCCCCCCCCCCCCACCTGGATACGCAATACAATTTGTGTTTCGCTGATCTGTTGGCTGGGATCAGATCATCCATTTGGGGATTAAGATATGTTACCCCAGCCAACAGGCTGAATGTTTAATTTTACTCAATACTACGCTTTGTTTTAGTGCGAACATCAACATGTTTATCTAATTGCAGTTGCTGCTTGGGACAATAAAGTTAAGTCTGCAACCGTCTACCAGACTGCAAAATTCATCTCTTCCAAAGGATGTCGTACCATTAGGGTGTGCATTGATTGATTGATTGATTGATTGATTGATTGATTGATTGATTGTGAGTCTGTGTAAATGAATAACTGTGTAACCATAACCAAATGTTGGGCTGTAAAGGTGTGTGAGTATGTGCATGCTTCACATATTCTCCGTCCTGGTTGGCATACTGGACCGTCATCAGACTCTCTGCCATGAATGTGAGAGAGTTTAAAGCTATTTCTTATTTTCCTGTGTAACTATATTGATGTTTGAAAATATTTGCTCGCAGCACGCCTCAAAGTTGCACTTCGTTCAGTATTTGAAAGCTTTCGGATACACTTTTTCGTTAATTTGAGATCTTAATGAGGCTACTTCCAAGTACATAGATGCTCAAAGTAACTAGATGCTCTGGGTGTTCACTGGGTGACAAAGGCTACCCAGTATTGGTTGTTTCTTTTTTCTGAAAAGATGTTTCTAGAGAATTGGCAAGTTGCAGTGGTTTTGACACCACAGAACCAGCATAGCTCCATGAAAGATATATATGTTTTCGTCAATGATATCAGTACTGCTGTATTGGAGGCCTCACAATTTCTGTGTGGAAATGCCATCTGATACACTCATAACGGCGTATTTCTAGCATAGCTTTCATAAGTGCATGGCCATTCTCTGTCATTTTCAGATACACTGTGTTGTGTGTGGATATGAAATGCAGAGTTGTACCACCAATCACCTAAGCCACCATTTCCCTAACAGACTACAGGCTCATGGGAACAGTTCCTGCAATTTACAGCAAAGCTCTCAATTGTAGCCCTACGAACTTCAGGTTAGCAATAAATCTGGACTTCAAGATATCTCTGTACTTACTTTAAGTTTATACTTCATTTGAACAAAACTTACAATTTCAGCATCAAAATCCAGCTTTAGACCCCAGACCGAACTTTGTCTCCTTCATTAAACTTAATTTCAGATGTTCTATAAGCCACATACATGTTCACTACTTGTGACAGATAAGAACTTTAGCAAATGGATTATAAATGCGTTTTCCCAGATGTACACCCTCCTCTTGCAGATACTGCCGATGGTGAAGCTTAGGTGCACCGGGCCGGTTTCCCAGCCGTGTGGAATCAACATATCAAGCTGAAATGGGGCCGGGAATTATATAAGACTCCTTAGCAGCATAGTGAGCTTTTGAGTATTTATTTCCAGGCTCGTATTCCCGACCAGACTTCTGCGTTTAAGCTTTCCTTTCGTCAGTTTTTAAATACTTATCTTAAGTCTTTCAACGAAATCACAACTGTGACACCTTTGGAGACTTGATTTAAATTAAGGAACCATTATGTGTAGAAAGTCTTTTGGGTGATTTAAAATCAAATTAGTAAACAGGATTCTCATGGTTCATGGTGTATTTGTGGCCTTGTGGACCTTGCATTCTATTCTTTGGTAAGAGCTGCTTAAATATGTAAGAAGGGGGGGGGGGGGTACCGATGTTATAGTAAACAGTGTTTTATTAGTTATATTTGTTTTTTTATTTTATCACCATTTTGAAGGTAATTATTGTGTTAAATCAGGGATAAGTAACAAGTTTAACACACACACTGTAACATGTTCTTTATTTATAAATCTATAAATTGTCTCTGGAGAACTTAGTCTCCATTTCTCAGAAAATGTAGCTGTCTAAGTGCCTATTCCATCAATGAGTATCAAACCTCGTTTCCGCAAAACACCCTACGCTCGGGTCGGGATGACCCTATCTTGCACTCTTGGCCATAGAAGATACTTATAGTGTAATACAATGATATTTTACTGCTTCAAATCCATGAAATATCCTTGGGTATTTGGTTGAAAAGAGGTATGATAATCCTGTAAGTAATATAATATGTTTCCACAATTAATATTTTTAGGGATTTTTTCTCAACGTAATGAATGAGATTAAATTGTACAGCGTTAATATGTGTTTCTGTTTCTTTAAAATTGTTGAAAAAATTGTCAGAAGAAAATTAGACCAGTATCCATTACTGCAATCATACAATCAAATATACATGCAGGGACAAGCCCACTGGGCATATAATATAATTAAACCCTGTTTAGGGGCACGAGGCAAACAGAGTTACTTTCAAACGTTAAAGCTGCACTCTCACACTTTGGACGTTTTGACAACTTTTTTCATGTTATGTCTTGGATTGGAACTATCAACTTTTTGCGAAAAATTAAATCGCAGATTTTTCTATTTATGTTCAAAAATTGATGTTTTATGCACTTTTCTAAAACCGTTAGTAACATTAATTTTCGAACGGAAATATGAAATCTGCAATCTGATCTTTTGTCAGCAATCTTTTATCATTGGTTTGAAGATAATTACGCAAAACCTTGCTCATTCCAAGACAAAAAAGTTGTGAAAACGGTATATCTGTGAGAGTGCAGTTGAAATGATGGCTTTGAATGGTATTGTCAGATGAGAAACAGCACTATTAAGAAATAGATATAATGGTTCTTTATTTATTTTAATCAATTTTAGATATTGTATGAAAATTATTATCTTGTTTAGTACATGAGACCTTTTAAACAGTTATTGACAATATAACAATGTGTATATGAAGCTTTAGATCAGCACTTAAAGCTGCACCCTTACAGATTGTCAGCTTAGACACAAAATTGTCTCAAAATCGGCTGATTTGGTTTTCATTCCTTTAATTCAGTCATATTAGATAATTCACAATAGAACCAATCAAAAATGTTTGGTAAAACTGCCGAAAAGTTCATTTACATTAAATTGTTCGTAATGCTTTCGCCATAAAACATCATTTTTTTAACCTAAATATGATAAACTGCAATCAGATCTTTTTTCAGCAGTCTTATTTCACTTAAAATTGGGTCCAGACATTTCTGCAAAAAAATACTCCATTTATAGACAAACAATAAAAGAGTACCGGCAGTCAAAACGATCAATCGGTGAGATTGCAGCTTTGAATACACCTTTTAAGACCGCTGTAAAATTCCAATGGTTTGCCTAAATCTTACTAGCATACTGTTTAATTGACAACCATACGTATTGTTTAAAAGTGTCATGATATCTTTGTACAATGTTTTTATTTAATTCATTAAAGAAGTCAATTTTTTTTGTTTATCTTGTTATTTGTTTTCTATTATTTAAATGACCCAGACAAAAATGGGAACGTCAGTGCTAGTTCTTTTACTATTAATATCCCATGAAGTTTCTATTGGTGTAGCAGCAAGGAGGTGTTACAATAAGGATGCATCATTTAAACCAAATTATACATTCATTTGCACATCATACTGGCGTGTAGCCGCCTATAGGTGAATACGCGGCTGAATCCACATGATTCTGACAAAAAAATCAACCAAAGTTGCAGTATGCGAACTTGACTACATGAATCTAAAACTGGTTATTTTCCAGTACTAAATTATGCACATCAGAACGCCCAGAATGCACAAGATTGCACCATGGTTCTCAAAATTTTCTGAGGGGGCATGCCCCTGAACCCCCCAGCACATTTATGAACCCACATGAATAGAGGGGTAGCTACGCCCCTGACATAATTGAAACCACAGTGTGGCTAAACAACACTTGTATGTTTATCCTACGCAGTGATTTCTCATGGAAATGCAATCGTCAAACAATCTGAAGGGGATGTTTATATGGACTAGATTTGAAATGCACCAAGTGTTTAAAAAAGTTGATTTCAGTCACGAAGAGAATCAACCATACCCCACACTTGGTGGAGTAAGATGAAATGTCCACTTTCCGCGAGAAAGAAAGTACATTGAAAATGTTCATTTGATTCAATTGACTCTATATATTTATAAATATGTTGCAATACATAAAATACGTTATTTATTATAATTGTTTACCCATGTTGAATTTTATTTGGCAAATTTTTAAGAGTTTTATATATTAAGAAACTCAGCCGCTAAAGAGGATATGATTGTGACATACTTTTTTTTAAATATTTCGAACATGAGTTTTTGAGTGAATATAAGCGAAGCGTTAAGGGTTTTGAAAATGTATCTTTTACTTGGATTTTAAAGATTGTTAGTACGAAATAAAGTGTGGCGAATCAAACGAAGTGTTAAAGCTAAGCTATTGATGGCTGAAAACCTTCAATAAATGTTGATATGTGCTAAGATATAGTCTTTGAAGTCCAAAATTTTGAAATGCGTTACTAGCCCGACTCAACAAAAGGCTGTTGCACAATCAGTTGATTGACATAATCACGTGATAAACCAATAAATTACATTAAGGTTCAAATATTCAACACCTTAATATGAGTCCCTGTGGGCGAGTGGATAAGCGATCCGTTTTTTATTCTAGGTGTTATCTGCACCCCCATGTGCTTGCTCCCAACTTTAACAAAATTAATTTTTAATACTTTAATCGTTTTTTAAAAATGCAATTGAAGTATAAAAGAAAATCAACCTGGTTACTTTTATTTCTGCAATTTCAATACCAAGGAGTAAAATAAATATACATGTAAGTCTTTTCAGATGCATTACGAGAAAAAATATGTTTGGTGCCAAAACATGAGACAGTCTCTTTAAACTGTAAAGTTTGGGGAGTTACTCAGTCAGTCAGATGATGATAAATATAATGCATAGCATCATCGCTCTGGAGTACGAGAACGTTGTATACAGAGTATGTTTTTACTGAACATTCGTCTGTTTATTTCGATGTCATTAAAGGTTTAAACTGTTTAAAGAAACTATAGCATTATGAAATTACAGATATCAGTGGCAGATCCAGATTGACTTAAGAAGGGGTACGTGAAACTCATGGGCTTAATCTTTCCACGTTCGCCCCTCCCTCAGAACAGAAATTGAATGGCTTAAAATGTTGGACCGGGGTGGGGGTTAGACTCCCCTAATTTACAGTCCGAAATAGTGCATTTTTATCTTAATATTGTATTTTTTCCCGATATTGACTGAGAACGTATTATAAACGGACGATTCAAAGGGGGGGGGGGGGACGGCGCACGCGCTGGCACCGATCCCCCCCCCCTGAATCTGCAATTAAGTACATGCATTAAAACCGTCTCCGTAGCCTTTTGGTTAAGGCCTTCTATACCCTTCATTCAATTGACTTAATACTTCACACAATTGTTCAGGACCATCAGCCAATGAGGTTACATAACTCCATATCCTTGGTACAAGTTATGTCCCCTGATTGTCTTAGGTTAAAGTTTAAGGCAAGTAAAATTTAAGGGGAAGTTGGGATTTTAATAAAACAAACTTCTATGGGTCACAATAAACCCAATGAACAATGTTTTTTAATCATGAGCTAACTGTTCAAGCGTTAACAGACACATTCGTGTGCAGACGAAACTTTTATTGTTTTTACAAGCACAGAACTTGTATTTAGCATTTACAGTTTCTATATAATTCAACTGAAAGTTCTATTTAACCATAATATATCAAATATTAAGGCACCATTCACTAGCAGATTGAGAAGGGGGCGCAGTTGGCGTGCGCTCCCTTTAAAATCGTCCAAGTTTACTTTTTGTGTCAATATATGAGACGAAAATAATAAAATACGCACATAATGCATCATTTCCGACTACAAATTGTTAAAACATGGATGGTCTTGATTGAGTAACCCTCAATTCTCCTGCAAACGCCCCTAAGTAACGCCTTCTAACGACAATTCCTGGATCCGCCCCTGGCCATTATATATTTTGTTGATCAAACGGTACACATACCAAGTGACTGAAGCTGAATTGCATTTAATGAATGAGATGGTCTGTAAAAGATTTCCGATGAATATCCTAGAAATTTGCAGTCCTCCCGTTTCGACTTGTCATTGTTTGTGGATTTATTACACACAATTATAAAAAAAAATACTATTACAAAGTTGTCTCTTAAGGTTACGGGAGCCTTCACTGTCAAAAGTAAGATATATATGATTTGTCCCCCTAATGCCATAAAATATGGATGGTTCCCTTAATGCCTCAAAAATAATATAATATATACACTGGTCTCCATAAACCCTTCGACATATATACCTGTCCCCTTAAAACCTGCAACATACTTACAAATTATTAAGGAGACCGCAAATTACGTATTTTTTTTGTTAAATAATTTTAAAAGCCTAAATCTTGTACACACAATGAATGATCATTTCAATACTAAATTACCAACAAAAAAGCAAAATAAAGTATTAAACAAAAAATATACAAATTGTCTCCTTAATGCCAATGCCGTAAAATATATACGGTCTCCTTAATGCCCTAAGTAGATATATATATATATATATATATATATATATATCTACTTAGGTAGATCCAAAGGTACAAACTTATTTGAATTTTAGAGACAATGTATTATTTCAATTGAACTGATGTGAATAGGTGCCATTTAATTTGATTGCCTCTAAAGACAGCTTCAAGGAACTGACAGAACTCCGCCGATGATTTCGTTTCGCCAAGGCATGTAGGAAAATGAAACCCATTTCATCATAAATTCTGTTTATTCCACACTTTAACAATAGTAATGAGCCTTCCAACTAAAAAAAATAATATGAGTATCTGCAATTCCACAGTACAATCCACCCTGGTGGTATAATCATTGATCATGGTGTAAGATATTTTGACATCCTAGCCTGTAAGTATAATAAATATACTTAATTAATAATTATTGGTACATGTACATTACACAGACACAGTCGCCATGGGAAGACTTATTTAGGGATAGATATTGCATTGACATACAAAATAGAAATTAGCTATCCTGAGATGTACTTAACATTGATTCCCTACATGGGGACAGTATATTATTCAGGGACCAACATTAAATTGACATACACTATACTAATAGTATTTCTGACATGAACAATGAAAACACACACGCCATGAGGACAGTTAACCCGGGACGGACATAACAATGACATACAACAAGAGCCGTCATAAGACAGCGCGCTCGACTACGCCGCTTTGTCTTAGAATACAATAAGGATGTAATAATACCAAGTTTGGTCTCTTTATGTCAAACCTAACTAAAATTATTCAATACATAAGGTGACTTTGATGCTGCCCTCCCACCAGCCCACCCAAACAATGACGCAAGTCATTCAAATAACTTGATTTCCCATTATGAAAATGTGGTCAAGACATATACAAATATGCCTTTCAAAGAAAATAAAAATTAAAAAAATCAAGGGCCATAATTTGTATTTAGGCTTAAAACAGAGTTATGTCTCTTGTTGTAAGATGGTCGTAAATAATTTTGAATTTTATTAAGTGCATTTAATGAACGGTATAGAAGTTTTTTTTTATTAAAATCCCAACTTGCCCTTAACTTTTACTTGCCTAAAACTTTAACCTAAGTCAATCAGGGGCCATAACTTGTATTGTGGATATGGAGTTATGTAACCTCATTGGGTGATGGTCCTGAACAACTGTGTGAAGTATTAAGTCAATTGAATGAAGGGTATAGAAGTTATTAAACAATACCTCATCCTGCCCTCAAACTTTAACCTAAGTTCCATAGTCAATCAGGGGCCTTAATTTTTATAAAAGATAATATGGAGTTATCTAACCTCATTATGTGATGGCTCTGAACATCTGTGTGAAGTATTTAGTCAATTGAATGAATGGTATTGAAGTTTTAAGTGAAAATCCCAACTTGCCCTAAACTTTAACCTGCCCTAAAACTTTAACCTATGTCAATCAGGGCCATAACTTATATTTAGGATAATATGGAGTTATGTAACCTCATTGTGTGATGGTCCTGAACAAATGTGTGAAGTATTAAGTCAATTGAACAAAGGATATAGACGTTATTAATAAATATTCCAACTTGCCCTAAAACTAAGTTCCATAGTCAATCAGGGGCCATAATCTGTGTAAAGAATGATATGGAGTTATCTAACCTCATCATGTGATGGCCCTGAACAACTGCGTGAAGTATTAAGTCAATTGAATGTAGGGTATTGGACTTATTAGGGAAAATCCCAACTTGCCCTAAAACTTATACCGGACGCTGACGACGACGCTGACGCTGGGGCGAGTAGTATAGCCCACCTATTCTTCGAATAGTCGAGCTAATAAAGTACTAGTTATGCTGACAAAATATTTTATTAAAGACACATGGCATGAAGACAGTTATTCAGGGACAGACATTACATTGACATACAATATAGTATAAGTTATTCTGATATCAACATTTTATTTAAGACACAAACGCCATGAGGAGAGTTATTCAGGGACGGACATTACATTGACATACACTAAAGTACTAGTTATGCTGATATCAACATTTTATTAAAGACACAAACGCCATGTCAGGACAGTTATTCAGGGATGGACATTACAATGACACACTATAGTACTAGTTATGTGACAAAACATTTTATTAAACAGACACACATGCCATGAGGAGAGTTATTCAGGGATGGACATACACTTAAGTACTAGTTATTCTGACATAAACATTTTATTAAAGAAAAAAACGCCATAAGGAGAGTTATTCAGTGACAGACATTACATTGACATATATAGACTATTTAGTACTAGTTATTATGACAGTGTTTGAAATTCGCGGTAGCCCGATAGCCCAAGGCTACCAAATTACAGTCGTGGCTCTCAATTTTCCACAGAAACTTGCCCAAACAGGCTACCGTTTTTTCCATATATATGTGATTAAAAAAAAATATGTCAAGTAAACAACGCGTAACGCATCGTGTTTTTTTATACGCAAAGCCTTAATATTCGAGAATGAATCCTCCAAGGCGACCGGAGCGACTAAGTCGCCTTGACAACAGCGAAGTCGGATGCGCCGAAATGTACGATGATAAAAAGCTAATTGCTCTGCTATTCAGGGCTAAAGCCATGAGCTGAATATTTGTTTATTTAATCAATGAACATACACACATGTAAAAATTGATTAACGCCCGAAGTGACAAGTAATTATTGTCAATCAGTTTCTAACCAGTAGCTTTGTCTGTTAGCAGCAGTCAAACTCTATGATGTCAGTAACTCCACCCATTATGTAAATGAACGGATAACGTCGGCAATTTCGACAACTTCGATGGCTATGAAAATCAACAATGCTAAAATAACAATATGAACATTGATATTTTATTTATTTTGTTTATATATGTTTCATTTATTAGCTAAAATAAAAAGAAAGATATTTAAGTTTTTAATGCGGAAAGAAAATAATCATACTACAAAAAATAAATGCGCAGGAAACAGGTGCCCGTTTAGCTAAAGAACTTCAGCGAACACGTTATATATTTATACCTTTTGGGACGTGTTTTTTTTTTTTTTTGTCTTGGAAAGAGCTAATGATTGCGTAAATATCTGCAAACCAATGATATAAGATTGCTGACAAAATACTAGATCGTAGAATTTCATATTTCTGTTTGAAAATTAATGTTTTATGGCTTAAACCGTTACTAACGGTTTAAGAAAAACGCATAAAACATCATTATTGTAACTTAAATATAAAAATTTACGATCTATTTTTTTTTGTCAGCAGTCTAACATAACTGCTTTACATGGGTTTTCGCAAAAATTGGCTCGTTCCAAGACAAAAAAAAAACTCCAGCAGAAGTGCACTTGTAGAAAATAGTACTTTTGACAATATTTTAGACAATATCGCCAATTTTCAGAGCGCAGGGGGAGATAATAAGTATACGTTTATGATTCTAGGCGATTTTAATTCACGCACAGGAACTTTACATGATTTTGTCGAGGATGATAATGTTGAATTATCAAATCTAAATATTTTACCTGATGATTACATTGCAGATCGATTTTTAGCCAGAAATAATAAAGATTTAAATGTTAATTCGAATGGACGACTGTTGATTGATTTTTTAAAACAGTCTGGGATGAGAATAGCTAACGGGCGTGTATGCGGTGATTGTGGTGATTTTACTTATGTTGGCAGTAATGGGTCAAGTGTGGTAGATTACTGTATTGTGAGCGAACATTTATTAAATGTTTTTCAGTGTTTTGTCAATCATGGACCAAATATTTTATCGGATCACTGTCTAATAGAATTTTCATTGTTGAATAATGTTAAGCAAAACGATTATAATATAGATTGCGAACAAAATGAAAGTTATGCGCCTGGGTTAAACATGAATGCATAGTATAAGTGGAACACAGAACATAAAGATGTCTATATGAAAAGTATTAATGATATTGATTTTATAAATCATGTACAACAACTAAATAGTGATATAAGTAATATTGCTTCAAATAGTGACATAGACTTATGTATAGAGACATTGTTATATCATATTGATAGTGTTTGTAAACCATTATTTGAGAAACATTCTAAAACATTTTCTGATTGTCATGATTTGCATAGAAATGCAAAAGGTGGTGACGCCTTATTTTCAGATATATGTATTGAAAGTAGAAAATACTTTTATAACAAATTAAATATGTATAGGCGTGAGAAAACTGCAGAGAATAGAATAAGTATGATACAAGCGTGTGTATAAAAAAAATGTAAGATCTTTTAATTACAATAGAAGTAGAATAAAAACCCAAGATTTGTTAAAGGCACGTTTTAAAAATGCTAAGTTGTATTGGAATATGTTAAAAGAGACTGTCACACATAAATCACCAAAGAATATCTCATTAGAAACATTTACTGAATACTTTAAAGCTATAAATAATCCTGGGAGTAGATTTTTTCAGGCTGATGAAGATGTATTATTTTTTAATAATCAACTATTAGGGAGTGAAATGAAAACTATGTTTGCAGAATTAGACATACCATTAACTATTGTTGATATAGATAAAGGCATATCAGAATTGAATCTGGGGAAAAGTGGAGGCCCTGATAGAATTATTAATGAATTCTTGTATTATGGTAAAAATATATTTACTTAAGTATTAACAAACCTTTTTAATAAAATATTAGAAGTAGGCTATTTTCCTAAATCATGGGGAGAAGGCTATATAGTGCCTATACACAGAAAAAGGAAGTGTTAGTGAAGTAAGCAATTTTAGAGGAGTAACTTTATTAAGTGTTATAGGAAAACTGTTCACCAAAATTATTAATGCTCGCTTAACAAGATGGGCTGAGAATTATTATGTGTACGTCGAAGCTCAAGCAGGTTTTAGAGCAAAGATGGGCACTGTTGACAATGTTTTTGTTCTAAAGGCATTAATAAATCATTGTTTAAATAATAATGACAAGCTATATTGTTTATTTGTGGATTATTTCAAGGCATTCGATTATATTGTTAGGCCAAATATTTGGCAAAAGATATATAGACTAGGTATAAGAGGTATATTATTTAATATTATAAAGTCAATGTATAATACTGTTAGCTCACGTGTTAAATTACTAGGTAAAACAGGTGATGCCTTTGAATGTTTACTCGGTGTCAGGCAAGGTAAAAGTTTCAGTCCATTTTTATTTGCAATGTATCTAAACGATTTAAAGGAAGAGCTTATGACAAAAGGTGCAAATGGCATTGATGTAAATACATTAAAAATATTCCTGTTGATGTACGCAGACGATATTGTTATTTTTGCAACTACACCAGCAGATATGCAATCAAATTTAGATATTCTGGAGCAATACTGTAAACGCTGGAAATTAATTGTTAATAGAGATAAAACAAAGATAGTTGTGTTTAGAAAAGGCGGTAGACTGCCTAATGATTTGAACTTCCGTTATGAGGGTGGGAATATTGAGATTGTTAACAAATATTGTTATCTGGGTATTGTTTTCACGCCTGGTGGTTCGTTTCAAAATACATGCAAGACATTAGATGGCCAAGCGCTAAAAGCTATTTTCAAGTTGAAGAGATACTTATTTCATTTCACTAATATTTCCGTAGAACATATCTTAGATCTTTTTGATAAGCTGGTTAAGCCTATCTTATTTTATGGATGTGAGGTTTGGGGATTTACAGATGCATTGTGTGTAGAACGCATAGATACTTTATTTTGCAAATCAATACTGAAAGTTAAGACATCAACGCGAAACGATTTTGTATATAACGAGCTGGGACGCTTAGACTTTGTTCATCTACGTTATGTATCTATTCTTAAATACTGGTTTAAAGTGATAGAGTGCTCGGATAGAAAATTTATTAACAATGTGTATAAAATGATGTTAAGAGACATTGATATTAGACCAAGAAAAAAGAACTGGGCCGCTAGTGTTAGAGACATGCTGTGTAATTTTGGGTTCAATGAGGTATGGTTAACACTAGGTGTTGGTGATATAAATGTATTTATCAGCTTGTTTAAGCAAAGAGTCAAAGATAACTTTATTCAAAATCTTAATAGTCGGATAAATGATTCATCTAGAGCAACGTTTTATATATCTCTCGGTAATTTTGAATACCAAGCATACTTGAATATTGTTAATGTAGAAAAATATAGAATTGCTATGTCACGGTTAAGACTTAGTTCTCATCGTTTACTAATAGAAACTGGACGATGGTCAAATGTACCAAGAGAAGATAGGATCTGTAATTTATACCAAGTACTTGAAGATGAATACCATTTTTTGATGGAATGTAATCTTTATAATACTTTTAGAGATAAATATATAAAACGATATTATAGACTTAGGCCTAGTATGTATAAGACTGTACAACTTTTGCAGTCTGAAAACGTTAATACTGTAAGAAACTTATCAGCATACATATATCACGCTTTTGAATTAAAAAATTAAGAATGAGTGTAAACACGACTTAGTGTACGGTTACATTGTATTTGAATAACGGTACTCTTTATGCTAGACGTAGAGTGTATATATGAAATACAACAGATTAATAAATTATTCGGAATAAGTTGACACACATTAACCGGTATCGATGACAACCATACATATTTGTACGTACAAGCCTGATTTTGGTATTCCATAGCCTATCTTTCTGTTAAAAACTTAGTCCAAACTAGCAAAACATTATTGAAGTTATTTGTAGATAATGAGTACAGTAGTAACGAGAACTGCTTATCAAAATTCATGGTATCATTGTAGTGTTGTGCATAAGTCATACGGTTGATAGATATGTATTTAAGTTATAACGCATAACCGATAAAGACAATTATATAAAATTATATGAATATAGTTGTTAAATCTGTGAATATATAAATAGAGTCAATCAATCTGTTCCGCCATACATGTATAAATAAGTCATTGTATTACATTGATTTGATCACGGGTCATGTTGGCCTATTTCAAATATGTATTGTGTGATATATTTCTTTGAATAAACTTTCTTCTTCTTTCTTCTTCTTCTGTCTTTGTTTGTACATTTTCATTTTCTGTTCTTTTTATGGTTGGAGTATAAACATGAATATTGTTTCATTTAATTCAGAATGTATTTTTGCAGTGAGTGTGATTAAAACACCTGTTCTACATGAAAATGCACAAAACATTGAAAACTTATTATACATACTTTTGACTACATCATGGAAGTACTTTTTTTATTAAATTACAGAGTATATTTTCACTAAATTTGCATAGTGTCAATATGTACATTTTGACCTAGTGGCCTGGTTTTTTACCTCTTATTACCCATTTTCAAACTCTACCTAAAAATCATCAAGACTAACATTCTGATAAAGTTCCATGAACATATGGTCATATATGTGGCCTCTAGAGTGTTAACATGCTTTTCCTAATAGTTGACCTGGTGACCTAGTTTATGACTGCACATGACCCAAACTTGGCCTAGAGCTAATCAATATAAACATTCTGACTAAGTTTCATGAACATACAGTCATAAATGTGACCTTTAGAGTGCTAACAAGCTTTTCCTATGATTTGACCTAATGACCTAGTTTTTGACCACACATGACCGGGTTTGAACTTAACTAAAAGATTATTTATATAAACAGTATGACCAACTTTCATGAAGATACAGTCATAAATGTGACCGCTAGAGTGTTAACAAGCTTTTCCTTCAATTTGACCTTGTGACCTAGTTTTTGGCTGCACATGACCCAGATTCGAACTTGACTATTATTAATACTATCATTCTGACTAAGTTTCCTGAAGATACAGTCATAAATGTGACCTGGTGACCTAGTTTTTAACCTCCAGATGACCCAATATTAAACTCGTCCAAGATTTTATTGAGGGTAACATTCTAACCCAGTTTCATTAAAATTGTGCCCAAATTGTGACCTCTAGAGTGTTAACAGTCAAATTGTTGACGACAGACGATGATGGAAGACTACGACAGACGACGGACACAGGGCCATCACAATAGCTCACCTTGAGCACTTTGTGCTCTGGTAAGCTAAAAATCATTGCTGTAACGCTACAACTCTCTACCATTTCAAGTGGCATGTTGTTGTTGTTGAGTTTATATAGGTCTGCCCGCGCCCTATAATGGCTGCATTATGGCTTGACCCCGTCACATCCCCAAGTGTGACTTAAACAGAGTTTTGAAGCCAAAAGGGGAGTTTTACCCCCATCGGTTGATGGGATATTCGTCAAAGGAGTATTTTTTTACCCCAAATGCCGCGTAACCTGCGATGAATGACATCTAGGGAGGTCCCACAGCTCTGAATATTTGATATGGTTTTATTTCTCCAGTCTTAAATTTGATATTGCATTGTATCTTAAAAAACATTTACGTGTAAGAATGGTATTTATTTAAAGGATGGGCAAGACTCACGGTCAGTTCATTGACAAGAAAGTGTTGTGAGAACAGGACTTTTTGCCCACTATATGTATTAATATTTCTAATATATATATGAACTGACCACTTTGTTGTCGATGCCCGACTATTGCCTCACTATTTACTTATTGGAAATTCTTCAAGACCAGAGAGTGCGTTGACATTACTTGTTTTGCCTACATGTTTTTTAAATGTACATGTACATATATAGAGAGGGTTACTATGGTTGTTTTAAAAATAATTAATAATATAAGTTTTTTTTTTTTTTTTTTTTCCATTTTAATATGTATGTGCGGGATAAAAAATACATAGTATACTTTCTTTACACAGGTATGTAGCCCCTGGTCCAGTGCCTTCTCTTTTCTTACTTTTTTATCAATAGGTCGTAACCATATATATTTTCAAAATTTCAATATCTTTAAGTGAATGAATGAATTAGGGCTAGGATTTTCCTAACAATAAACCTGGACCAAAAGCGTTATATTACAACACCATCACCTAGCATAGCATGTAAAATCATCATGGACTTCTAATAGCACTATGGATGTAACGGTTTAAATCGGTAGAATTGTTAACTCAAAATGTCTCTATACAGTTTATACCGATATTGGTTTTCTTTCTTGACAACTTCGCCCGAAAAATAATTTGGTTTCGTTTTAGGTTATGGTGACTTGCATTTAATAATTTATGGTTAAATCGATGTATATAATCATACTCCTTAATACCTCATCCTTTCATGTGAAAACGAAAGAAGAAAAGAAAAGAAATGTTTTGTCACCATAATGTTTTCAAGTGGCATTCTCACAGATTTACCTTTTATACAACTATTTTTGTCTTGGAAAAGACAATTTTTTTAGTAAATATCTGCAAACAAATGATATAATATTGCTGACAAAAGATCAGATCACAGATTTTTATATTTCTGTTTCGAAAATTAATGTTTTATGGCTTCAACCGTTATTAACAGTTTAAGCATGAAACATCAATTTTTGCACTTGTATAAAAATCTGCGTTCTAATATTTTGTCAGCAGTCTTATATAACTGCAGGGATAATTCTCATAAGCGATTTCCGCGATTTCTCGCATAAAAATAGCTCAAATCGCATCCCTGTAAGTGCCAAAAATTCGCAAAAATAGGCTCATTCAAAGACAAAAAAAAGTTGTCAAAACGTTCAATCTGTGAGAGTGCAGCTTTAACATTGGGCAAAAGAATATATAGTAGAGACCTAATATTACGCATTAATGTTGAATAATAATGACAAAAATTGTTCAATATATACTCGACAGTGATCTAAACTGGATTGAATTTGTCAATTAAGTCATTATTTCACATTTAAATATGTACCGTCCGGGTCATGAAATGATTGTTGCAGTCCACCATTTTGTAAACATGTTGATTTTTATTGAATGAATTTGTACCAATCCGTCAATGATTTTTAATCCTCAAACGCGCACTCACAGTTATCCTCGCTTCTCTATGTATTGAGAGCATCGTAAATAACATGTGTCCAGAATAAGTGTGATCCCTAATTTGTCTGTTGTATAATGTTAACTAGATATAATTAATTACAGAGTATATTAACTATAAATAATTCATCATCATCATCATCATCATCATCATCATCATCATCATCATCATCATCATCATCATCATCATCATCATCATCATCATCATCATCATCAATCAATCAATCAATCAATCAATCAATCAATCAATCAATCAATCATCATCACCACTGATGATAAAACGAGGTACTAAAAAACCTTATATCATATCACCTAATAAATGTCATAATTACATCTTTTTTTCGTCACCAATGGTGTTCTTTTGTACATCTTATTTATCTTTAATTAACAAATTATCAAATTCAAAAAATGTTCACTGTGCTCATAAGGATGAAAACAAAGTTTGTATGAACAATAAACATATAAACATGGCACGTGACGAAAATACTGTCCCTTGTTAAGTCTTGGCCTGTACCACTTTGATGCGGTAATATTATAAAACACAGGGTCTCAATTGTCGCTTTTTTAGTGTACATGTATACTATTTTCAGTGGGCGATATTAACCTTTGTACCCTGGTAGCCAATGGGGCTACAGTCTTTGAGATATCTGTAGCCTGACCCAGATTTCTTTAGCCAGTAAATTTACAAAAAAGGAATAATATGAAATGTACATTATCTTATTCAGTTAAAGATGCAAGTATGACAGTGGGAAGGTCCTGTTAACCTGTGTTGCCAGGGTCTGGGAGTATTGGTGGTGAATTGTGTGTGGGAAGGGGGGAGAGGGGGGAGCTAGCTGTCAACCTGTGTTGGGTAGGTTGATAGGTTGATGTAGGGGTGTAGAGAGGGGGGGGCGGTGGGGGTGAAATGGCTGAAATATCAGTCTGTGTGAATGTTAATATCTAAAGCCATACATCAACATGAAAGTTAATATTGCATATTGATCTATAACTGTGATGAAAAACAGCCATTTCTTAATTCAATTATCCCCTAAACAAAATCAAAACATCAAACAACTCATGTTGAATGAGCAATTACAGGCAAAAAATCCCTTTAAAGCAGTCTTGTTGGACAAGGGAGATCACAGCTGCAAGAATTATCCGTACCGATAACAAGCTGGTAAACAGTGTTGAGATTTTTTTTAGTCTTTAAGCCAGATGATGAAGTCTGGTATATATTAGTACCATTGCGATTGGATGAAACTGTGTTAACTTTGAACTTTTGTATCCCAGTCACGAGTTTGCCATAGTAAAAAAAATGTCAAAACTTTGACAAAAGACTTGTTGACGGCCATTTAAGTTGGCTATAACCTGTTAAGGGATTAGCAGCTGATCCATGGGTCCAGAATTCGACATAAGAGGGGAAAAACAGACGTGTATGCTTTTAACTAGCGCCCCTCCCTCACGCGCAGGGGCCATGTGACATCCCTCCTCCCCCAGGAGCATCGAGTCGGGATAAGAAGAATACCGTTTTTAACGTACAGTAATGCACCAGTCAATTGTAACCACCATCCCCAGGGATTGCCAGAGAAATGGGCTGTGTTTTTACCTTCCAGGTGGCCCCGCAGTGGCGATTGTATGGGGTGGTTTCGCCTATAATAGCACCAGAAATAGCCGGGAATAGGCCGTACCTATGGTCTCTTGGATGTGGGGGCATTTGGCAGGGATTTCACAAGCAGTTCGTCCACTCAGAAAAGAGATTTTAACCGGGCTTGGCTGGACCGAAAGTCAAAGTCCTCCCTATTCCCGGACCTTTGGAGGCCGTGGTGACAGTTCATTCTAACGAGTTGTCCTACTTCTTACGTTATTCAACAAGCCACACAAAAATGTAAATGGATAAAATATATGACTTACACGGTGGGTGTTTGGGTTATCCATTTAGCAAAACTAACTGTCATTTATCGTTTTGCAAAGCTCGGGGATTTTGTTTATCTTCGAAGAAACACGAAATAATTCGTCTGACACATTCGTAAATTTTTTCAGCAGTATCGATTACTGTATGTTTGTGTTAAACCGGTTTAAAGTCACATTCAAGTATCAATAATAAAACAATTTTACGCAAAATTGACATGTTTATAATAACGTTACAGTTCAACTCATTAACGTCACTCATAATTTTCTTTCATGCAGCATTTTAAAAGTCGGTTAAAAAGAGGAAAAATTTTTTTTAAAGAGCACCAAGGTTACATTACACTATTTCATAAGTTTCGAAATAAATCAAATGACCTTTAACAATAAAATAATTAACTTAGGTGTTATATTAAACAAATTAGGTATTTAAGTATAACATTTGTTTTTGCTTTAAATGAGGTGCGTTTTAAATATTGATAGATTGTCAAAACGGTTTTTGCTGTTTTTTATCCTGTAAAAAAACATTACATTTCTGTTGTTGTTTTTTTAAATGAAATACATTCATTTCAAAATACTTACCCAAGTGATAAGTACCTTTATAACAAAAATATAATATTTCGGAAGTGGGCGTTTTTATGGATTGTACATTATCGGTAAAATCTGGGAATTTTATCCCGCAGGAACAAACCCCCGAACTGAAAAGCTGTTTTTTGGTTTCGCTTTATTTCACTTCCGGTGTCGAAATATAATGCTCCTTTTGGTATAAGATGTTGTTTTGAGCTAAAATAACTTAAATTTTATATTAATGAAACCCCGCGAAATTGGCGGGTCAATTAGACAAACTTCCAAAAACATTTCGCAAACAAAAAACACCAAAATCATACCTTAATGAAGCTTTCTAACTAAATTATAGGCCGGTATTCGATTACAGCGTTATTAAAGGGTACTTGAGTTTGCGAAATCTGGGATTTGCAAACACAAATGTGAGGTCGTTTAAAATAAGACGTATTTGAGCGAATATTCAACTACTATACGTTAAAAAGTTAGCAACGAAGTAGTTAATCACATTTAATAACTTTAACAAAGTCCTGAACAATCGACTCATTATTGAGCCATTTCTTCCATATAAAAAAACAACCTTAATTATCTACCTTTGCGCCACCAATGATGTGTCTCTTATTGCGTCTCTTCAGCCAACTCCATTGGAATGGTTTCACTTCCGGTTAGATGGAGCGACACTTCCGGTACCGTTGGCGCTGAAACATTGAACCAATAATTACATTCAAAAATGTCGACTTAGGAGTTTACATGAATAACACTTAACTAACATTATTTTAAAAGACATTTTTAAGATGTAACACCGAAATAAGATGCAACACCGAAGTAAAATCTATGAGTCGCACCGCGCCATTTAGGGCCTTCGGTCATCTCGTTGTCTGTTAATATCTGATTGAATATTTGAATTAAATGACATTTCAGAAAGCAATTACTTAAAGTCTCATGATGATATAACTTTTCTTTCGAAAGGTACGTGTTTACCAGTATGACCATGTTTTCCACATTTAGAAAACTACATTTGACGTCACGCACATGACAGGCTAACGAAAGTACTTCATTGAAATCACGTGCAACATTGACGCATCAATATAACAAAAAGCATATCATCTTCGTTGTTTTTTTTAATACGGAACTTTTCTGGAACCTAACTAAAGAAACATTATATGAGTAATTTTGTATCGATAATCCATATGGCTGTTTAAAGTGACACTCTTATTTAAAATCAATGCATACACATGTATAACAAACATAAATTTTGATTGATAAACCTTAAACTACTTACTAAATAATGCCTTTATGGAAAATATTAACTACTGATAACAAGATGGCAATGGTGAATTTAATAGTAGAAAGCGCAAAAATATTAAATGATTGGTAAATGATAAAGATTTACTGTGGTCTACTATAGTCGTGTCAGGTAGAAATACTGTGTTTTATGCTCATTTTTTCCAATTAAACTCGGTATTCTTCATAAGAACCATTGTGTTTGACATGTATTCGTCCTTTTTGGAATACTAAAACAATATTATTAATTGTGGAAAATCTAATTTGCGAGTAAGAATGCATCTTTAAGACAAATTTATTTTTCTTAGACTATAAATTACTCGTCATTGATGCGCCAATTCCAATCGTTTAAAGGAAAAAAGTTTAAAAGAAATTCATATACATTTTTTCGATGATTATTTCATTTGTAATTGTTCGTACGAAGGCCTTTAATCGCGCGATGCGGCTCATATATTTATTACAAATTGTATTCTTTCTTATAATGTTTCCACTGCGTTTCCTACCGTTAATTAACATGTGAACCAAATTCTAATATAACCATAATAATCTCATTGAACGGAATGTCTGCAACAATTTGCAGTATGATATGTCATACTATACACGAAACTGAAACAAACATATACGTATTCGGGTTTGGTTAAAATATATTTGGAAAGAACAGTGTGTGTATACCACGTGATAAATTGCGTCATAAATGCTACGTCGGAAGGCAATATTTTGCTTCGAATGAAGACTTAAAACAAAGATAATTTCATTATTTCTTCACCATTTTAGATGAAACATAGCGCAGTCTACGCCTCTTACGGAGCCTCGCCTTCGGTCTTTTACCTGAGTTTGATTGAGAGTTTAGTTTCTTCAAACACTTCGAAAAACCTTTTCACAATACGGCTGTCTGACGGAGCACTGTCAAAACATTATGATGGAAACGGGTTTGTTGAAGTGTTTGAGGAAACTAATCACCTAATCAAACTTCGGTAATAAAACGAAGGCAGGGCTCTTTGGGTGGCATAGACTGCCCTTTGTTTTATTTAAAATGGTGTAGTAAAAGAAAAGTTATCTTTGATTTAAGTCTTCATTTTAGGTAAAATGTTTCCTTCCGACGTAGCATATATGACGTAAGTTATCACGTGGTATACACACACTGAAGAAGCAGACGCCTATATAAGAATGTTTATTTCAAGATGAATAAGCAGAAAATGCCTTGTCGTGTATTTCTTAAAACCAAGCTGATCTGAATCTGAATAGTACGTCAAACTGTCAAAATTGACACTTGATATTATAATGCGATAGAATAGAAAATAAAGAGAAAAACAGAGAAGAAATACTTATTCTTCTCATCTCCCCCATTGAAGAAAGAATTTGTTTACTTGTGGACATTTTGCTTTTGCCGTTTGACAACAATTGAAAGCAAAAAATAGTAGAATAAAATCAATAGGAACAGTTCGGGATATTCGTACAAATCATTAAAATTAACAGCAAGCAAAGTGCATGTAAAACACACAACATACCTGCAATCCCGAATACACAACTATTGCGAAACGTCCATCTTGTCTCGGTTCCCACCTTCACCTGACCATTGTAAATGCAAGGCTGAATTTATCGCTTCATGCATTCACACCTATACATGTCCAGGGGCTAGAATGC
The DNA here is from genome assembly GCF_026914265.1 of Mya arenaria. Taxonomy (NCBI): domain Eukaryota; kingdom Metazoa; phylum Mollusca; class Bivalvia; order Myida; family Myidae; genus Mya; species Mya arenaria. Next base: position 46,024,403 of record NC_069129.1, read on the forward strand.
ATTTCTTAGTCTATTTTGTTTTGATACTTCCAATGAGGGTGTGGAGGTGCTGGTCCGGCACGGATTACATCAATTATCCTGCTCTAGTGCGAGTTGTCACATGTAACGCCGTGATGATGATGATGATGATGATGATGATGATGATGATGATGATGATGATGATGATGATGATGATGATGATGATGATGATGATGATGATGATGATGATGATGATGATGATGATGATGGCGGTGGTGGTGGTGGTGGGTATGAGGATGGTGGTTGTGGTTGTGATTTTAGAGATGATGATGGTGGTTTTGATGATGTTTTCGATTATGATGTTGATTAAGATAAGGGCGTAGCATATTACTGTCATTTTGAGGAAAAAATACCGGAAAAGTCGGCAGGCAAATTGGTCAAATTTTAGGTAATATGTTAAAGTTGAGCCAAAATTGAAAGTCTGTGGAAATAAATAATAACTTCCCTTGGAGAGTTGACATCTACATTTCCTTGATTACAAATGACTAGTGCATAAAAATGGTGATAATCAAGTTCAACTTTAACTCAAATTATTTATTTATGAAACAATGTTTCGGCCATTCGGCCTTCACAAGGTTGTATGTATATAATAAACAGGAAATGACGACAACATTGATAACGTCTAAATATAACATACACTTTTGCGCAAAATAATGTCTTAAAGGATCTATAGAGATACAATTATTCTTGTAAAATTCAATATAAATGAAAAAAAACAAGTATCAATAAACCAGTATAAACTATGCAACATTGAATAGGTTAAAAAATGTTAGTGCATAAAAACACAATCAATAAATGACAGACGTCCATGATGACCCTATATCAGTCATCTGCGTCCTCTTGTTCAAGTGCCCAAAACTAATGTTGTGTTGAAATTTTTTGAAACAATATAATCTTCAAAAGTTTTCGTTTCGTTGCCATGGTAACCAGAGATATACGCTGGTGACCTAGACGGGAATTAATTTCACAATCGCACAATTACCAGTGGTTCTTGACAAGGAAATAATGTGGAGCTGTGAGGATTGTTGGATTTCTGTTGTTTGATCCATCGTTAACAATTGACTTTTCTAGAAACGTTTTAAATGAAGTTGCAAGTGCGCATTGTCAAGGATACATGCGGGTCATGTATACGACTATCCATTCTTCTGATTGTCCCAAATGACGATGTTGTGTGTTGTCGTAACATATATTCCCGCCTTAAGTCGGCAAAACGTCATTTCAAACGTTTTCGCAGAAAGAACAATTGGTTTGGTTTACTTTTAATTTAACCGATCTTACTAATTTTTCGTCAGTATTTACGTCTCTTAAAGTCTAGTTCAAAGCTTGGTTAAGTGGACACAAAAACTAAGTCCGATCTTGATATATATATATATATATATATATATATATATATATATATATATATATATATATATATATATATATATATATATATATTTATCAACCACTATTGTACTAGTATGTGTTTTTAAAAAAAATTATGCGGCAAAAGTGTGCCTTACTGCCACATAAGAAGGTCCTGTTTATGTGCTGAAAATCACTGCATAAACATGGTCGAATTCGTTTATGTGGCGATGCTGTTATGCATCGTTACAGTCCTAGCGGGGTTGATTTAAGAATGCATATTACATATTTTAGTACATAATTCCCTTTTTGTGTGCAATAGTTTCATTTTAATTAGTTGAATCCGTATAGTTGCAGCCTGTAATTTGGTACATTGGCAGAAAGATGTATAGTCTCGGTACCGCATCGGCCATAATTGCAACTGACTCGATACCGAATTTAGGGATTTCTCAAGATACCGCACCCAGGGGCGAGGCTGGACCAAATGAAACGTCCAGACAGGCAGGTCTTGTATACCCAACCTCCAGGGTGACTGACTTTGAAGCAAGTGATTAAGATTGCGTTTAAACATATCTGTTCTACATCTTTGGAGACCAATTTTCCCTCCTCCAAGTCACTAAGACTCAGTGACAAGTTTTGTGAAATTGGCATTTAAAAGTGAAGATTAAAATGTATAATCAAACCATATCTATGTACAGATACAGCTTACTGTCGCTCACGTGTACAAACAGTTTCGTTGTCCATATCTCTTGCATCGCAGCACATACGCTGGAACCAAATAGCCACACTTATAAAAAAAACTTTAACTGAACCTAAGGCAGATGTTTTATTTGTTGGTGTAGTAAAACTGCGGTCGTTAGAACAAGTGGTCGTTCGAGAACCGGCGTTCCCTCGAGGTCGGAGCTTGACGAACTTTTCCATCTATTTTCATATAAAAAATACCTTATTATGTCGATGAGTCGAGAAATATACTCGGTCCCAAGTACACAAATCATGCACAAAGCCTTATTGCTCCCTCGAGGTCATAATTTCACACTTTTTCCCGAACACGTGTTCCAAAATGAACAAACAAGTGCTAGAGGTGTTAGAATTTTCGCAAAAATGTAAAAATTGCAATGACAGTTGAAAGGCAATTTGCTAAGGTGTGACAAACCGTTTAACACTGTAAACGCATGACAGATATGGCCATTTTAGAAGATAATTGTGAGAAATGTAAATGAGTAATAAAAATATGAATAAACAATAACACATCGATCCAACATTGGAATCTCTGAAAATTATTCCTTCTTGTCACTTTGCCTTGCAATATGGCACTTTTGTAAAAATAAAAAATAAATCAATTTATTCATTTATTGATAATTCTTTTACATTTTATATTTAGTATACATAAGGAATACGACAGCCTTTGAACATATGGGCGATTTCCACAACGCAACACATAATCGGTGTTTTATTAATGAGACGGCTTCAAAATAAAAATACACCAAAAGATATTCATAACAGAATCGAAACATCGGCTCCCTCGAGGTTTAGACTCGGTCTCCGGCGACCTCGAGTGATCGCAGTTTTACTGTATTTGTTTTGTGCATGGGTGACCGTAAGGTGAAAACACAACAACAGCAAACTTAACATTTAAAAGTCAGTAGAATTAATGACTACTATAATTGCTGTTTCTTGATCAAAATGACAAAAACTGAAATGAAAAAAACCTGAGAAAGATAATCAAATAACGATTTAATGATAAAGGCCTTGGCTTACTTCCCCTAAATATACAGTCCTGAGATAAAATTACTATTAATTTGAAATGACTCTCTGGAAAAAAATCTTGAATGATTAATACCCTCAAAATTCAAATGCAGGCATTCATCTAAACGAGCATACATATCGACCAAAAGGTATTGTGTGCTTTTGAATTGCGAGGTTTGTTTTTGTGAATGAATTTTATTTAATTTTTAACATAATGATGTGTGAATACTTTTCAAATTTACAAACATAGTTAGTCATCTGCTTATTGTGGGATTGTGTAGATCGCTGTAAGCAGTTGTATTTTAAAATTGCCCTCTTGACCGTCCTGAGGCTGAGAGAAAATTTATCCACATGGTAGTTTTGTATAATTACTTTAAATAGCAGTAAATTGTTTAAAACATAAAATGTAAAAATGTGCTTCTGTTTCATAAAATGAAATAAAAACTACTCAACATTAGACATATGCTATTTTTTAAAACAGTGATAATACATTTGATCGTATAGCGGTATACATATAAAAGGAAGTTTATATTATTTGCTATACGATTTTCCGTTGACTACATTAAACAAGAGGTTAATCATGACCCTTTTACGCTCGCCTGCTTTTTAAGCAAACATTTTACCAATGCTTGTTGAATATTGGATCAAATAATAAATGCCAGAATCGCAACAGATTTCAAATCATATGGTCCACACTTAAAATATGATGTATAAAACAGCGAGTTTTTCGTTTCATTGAATTTGGACCCAAATCATGGCTGTTAAATTCTGTGGTGCTTACAACAAACAGGTTTGGCCACCAAATCGCCTTTTTGACCGCCCTTGATCTAGTTGTGATAATTATGGAAAAGATAAATTGATTTCGGGCGAGGGGTGGGGGGGGCGAGGGAGGGGGGTGAGCTTATTTACCCTCGCCATCGGGTTATACCCATTCGGCGAGCACATTTCGGGCGAACATGGTGCTAACAAGTTTTATATTATGCAGTTGACCCTGTGTGACCTTGGCTTGCACCCTTAAGATTATGTATCGAATCACAATGGATATAATAAACAGAAGTTGATAACATGTTGATGCATCATGGCTCACGAAGGTCGAGATGGGCGACAATTATAAGTTCTTTTTTTACTTTATTCAGGATTGTTAGGATAAGAGTGAGGTTTGTGCACGTAAACTGGTTTAAACCCACAGTCAATTTACATTTTACTGACCCTCTCAAGTACCTAACAATCCTTGATACATATTTTTATTTATACCTAGTTTTATATAAAATATATGCACTTTGTTGTTTGTGGAGTTTTGTTTGTTCCGTGTTTCTTACATGCGATTTTTTTTTGTTTTTCTGTTTTATGTTTTTGGCGTTTACTCTGTGCCATTAAACAGGGTTCATGTTTAAACTTTTTGCATCTGAGCTTGTTTCTGTAGTGTTTCACACAATACTCAATGCGACTTCAACAACCATCCTGAGGCTGTATCTAATTCATGAAATGCCATTTTGCGCAGTAAATGTAACCATTACTATTGAAGACAGAATTCAAATTGATCATTTTTAATGATGGCGTTTCTCTCTTTCTTCTGAGCGATGCAAAAAAGTTTCTTTTGATAAAAAACGTTTCGTGTTAAAGGAATAATAAATTACCCCAAAATGTGAGTCTGTGATTGGTTAGACTATTACAAAACGTTCATTTAGTGACCTTCCGTGTACAGTTCTAAAATCTGATAGTATTGTCAATTTTGTCACCCGCCTCAACTTAATCATAGGGTTTCTCTCAGATGCAATGACTCATTGACAAAAATGACTATGAACTGATACTTGTCTGAAAGAGCCCTTTTTGACATGGTAAGCAATAAATTTGACTCTCATTTTTTTCTAAAATACAACGGTCTATTTATGTCATATTGTTTCCCCATCGCCACGACAGCTTTCTCATTCTATTCTGGAGTATTCACTCAATACCTTAGCAACAGATTTGTCTTCACTTCGGGAATCACCACGATTTTTTTCAACTTTATCCGATGTAGCCAGCCTGGATGTGATCCATTTGTACCCTACATGTGTTCTCCATCCAAAGTTCTGCCCTACTGGTGCTTTTCCAGGGTGTCTCAGATGCAAGATATTAAAGCGTGCATGCGTCGCAAAAAACTAGGGATGGAAACCGGATACCAAATCGGTATCCGGATATTCGTATCAAATTGTTTTCATAATAAGTAAATTTCCTATTATATGTCACCCACCTTCTGTTATTTGACATAATTGTCCACTTAATTTATAATTCGTCATAAATTATGGCAATTTCACTTTTTCATTCATTCTTTCTCAGTCTTAATAATTTATAATGTTATAATCAAAGCTAAACAACTCATTTTACGTCATAAAACTCATATGAATACCACATAAACACCTCGAGTATTTGATAGTCACTTCGGCCGAGGTGGTTGCTTGGTTACTGCCACGTGCTTTCGAGTTTGTTATTTATCAGCAGGTTTATATGACGTACGATTAGGGTCTTTATTGCCGATGCAGCATCATGCTAATGTAAAATACGCCGATGCTGCATCGGCAAAGCCCATGCAGCATCGGCAGGCTGAAGCAGCATCGGCAGAGCATCATGCTGCATCGGCATAATAATAATTTAGCATCATGCTCAAGAACAATAAAGACCCTTTCGTTCGCGCAATGCGCATAACTTTTTATGTTATATTTTTAGCATCGGCACTTAAGGGTTTATCCAAATTTATTGCAATCAGCGTATGCAGACCATTAGAAACTCATAAATACAAATTTAAGGAGGATATACTGTTTTGGTACAATCAATTCATTTGACGCGTGTTTATGTCTAAATTCGTAGGTTAAGGGCAGATCCCATATAACTTGTCAAGCAAGTTGCAACTTGACCCAAAAATATAATTATATACATGTACAGTAGACACATTATAGTTTTTCTTTTCGTTAATCAATTATCCAGACCAAAACCATTTTAATCTTTCATAAATAGAAATTTATCATTATTACGCGTGATTGGGCTACACGTATTTTACGTTCATTATCCATGACCAGTGTATTTTAAAAGTGTATGTCATATTTACATTTTGGTTTTATTTGATAACCTTCATAGCATTGAAATAAGAAGGGACAGACAGAGGTCTAAATTTAACATATTTCTTATTATCTGATTATTTTAGTTACTGAGAAACTGAAATACGTACTTTCAAATGCACTTTTCCGTTTAATTATAGGATATGTCAATCTCGGTAATTTTTAGCATTTATGTAAAAATCAGCGCCTTTGAAAGGTTAAAATACCTGTGTATTGGACTGTGCGATATTGCCGGTTTATGGCCCTTCTCGGCGGGGTATTGATATCTGATCGGCAAGTTATCCATCGGTTTGTCCATCGTTTATGACATGTTTAATTGTTTAATAATATAATGATCAGTTTATACTTACGTTTTATAGACATTTGATAACATGCACTTTTTCTGTTGTGCATTAGTGTAGTCTAATTACAGCGTTTTACAACGTTGCAACACCGTAGCAAGAACTGGATATAACATAAAGAATAGTTAACTCATGCATGTGGTGTGAAATGCAATTTGGTGCAAATATAATAAATATGTATAAGGTCAAACGGGAAAACCCATTAAAATATAAAGATTTCATAAACGTGTGAAGAAACAAAGCATATGCATATAAAATAATGATACAAATGTAAAACCAGATAAAAAAATAGTCGAAATCTTGTAGCATATAATTGTATCTTTAATGTAACATGACCGATCGTTCTCTTTACCCTCCGACCGTATTTTTTATAGCCCAAAGTAAAAAAAACAACCCTCTTTTTGAGCAATTACAGTAAACAGAACTATTTGTTTAGGCCTAATGTTCTAAACAAAATGATTTATAAGAATACAAAAAAGAAAGCGTTAACAATGTAAGGGATTGATTCCGAATAAGTACAACAAAGTAAATAATTTATCATAATTTAGGATTTACTTTGAATTGAATAATAAAATAGATTCTGTTAGTATAGCCTCGAAAAATATAAGAGCTTTCGTGATAACAGCGATGTATTGCGTCTTGCACAAAATTTGCCAGTGCGTTCCAAATCAGACATTGAAAATCTCTACTCGGGCATCCTGGTTGCGCCGAGGCTAAAACTAGCGTTCCTGAAAGTTTTGCACATTATGCCGTTGCGCGTACGAAAAGGTCATTATTGTTCTTGAGCATGATGCTCAATTATTATTTTGCCGATGCAGCATGATGCTCTGCCGATGCTGCTTCAGCCTGCCGATGGTGCATGGGCTTTGCCGATGCTGCATCGGCTTATTTTACATAATCGCGTACGAAAGGGTCTTTATTGTTCTTGAGCATGATGCTCAATTATTATTTTGCCGATGCAGCATGATGCTCTGCCGATGCTGCTTCAGCCTGCCGATGGTGCATGGACTTTGCCGATGCTGCATCGGCTTATTTTACATAATCGCGTACGAAAGGGTCTTTATTGTTCTTGAGCATGATGCTCAATTATTATTTTGCCGATGCAGCATGATGCTCTGCCGATGCTGCTTCAGCCTGCCGATGCTGCATGGGCTTTGCCGATGGTGCATGGGCTTTGCCGATGCAGCATCGGCGTATTTTACATTAGCGCGTACGAAAGGGTCTTTATTGTTCTTGAGCATGATGTTCAATTATTATTTTGCAGATGCAGCATGATGCTCTGCCGATGCTGCTTCAGCCTGCCGATGGTGCATGGGCTTTGCCGATAGTGCATGGGCTTATTTTACATGAGCATGATGCTGCAACGGCAATAAAGACCATAATCGTACACCATAGGTTCATGTTAAATGACGCTTTGATTATTTGATAGTCGATTGTAATTTTATTTCATTACATTATTTGATTTAATGCAATACCTACACTATCTGTCGTGTTTTGTAAAGAAGGATATAATTGCGGAAAAGATAAGAAGACAAAAAGAAGATCTGATTTTAAAAAACGCAATTTGCGATTCGTTTCTTATATAGTGCATGCTATTGTCACCCAAAGATTTCGGCGGATGGCCCATCCCAGCCCATTTGTAACCGTTAACATTGTATACAGAGAGATTTTGTTCAAGCTGTTACGCTGGATATGCCCTTCGAGATTGGATTTATCTTGTTTTCCTCATTATGCAAATATCGTTTTCATTAAGTTGACTGCGTGGGATATATGATTTTCTAGCCGCTTAGGAAATAGTCTCTTAGAAATAGACGATTATGCAACTGTTTTGATTTGATCTTCAACCCTTATTCTCCACATGTTGACACATGACGACCATCTTCCTCGTATGGCGTATTGCACGTTCTGTTGGTGCTTACATGCCTTGGATGGGTTTTGCGATAGAGCATCGGCGTTCCTAATCCTGTGATCTAATCTTGTCTAGTACGTTTGTGTTATAAAGTATGTGTCAAATTCCATAAAGATGGTGTCAATGTTTCAGAGGGGTATACATAAATGCCAGTATCACCATTTGAGTGTAATCTCTCGATACATGCAATAACACTATTCCGTTTGTTTTCGATCAGTACAGCTAAAGCTCCAGCATCAAACGCATTAGTGTCGTCTAGAATGAACCAAGGACCAAGTACAGGATACGCGAATAACGAACTTTAAGTAAGCAATACCGTCGGTTATCAAATGCATCTTTAGTCCTCGGTTAACACTAATTGTGTCTGCATTGTTTTGGAAGTGGCTTGGTTACGTACGCAATCCCATTGTGAACATTTCAGGAGTATGAAACGCCGAACCTCTGTACCAGTTTCCGGTAATGGCAATACTTCATTTTTTTTTAAATTTTGCGTTCTTCTCAACAACCATTTTAGCATGAGCTGTCGTTGGACAGCGCGCTCGACTATACGCCGCTCAGACTTAGAAATAAATTCATCATTGATGTAATACTTATACGTCAAATACATTTATCAGTGTGAGGTATTATGCCACTTGAAAGAACAGCATCAAGATATTTGTCAGACAGTGATTGTGACTATTACACTGCATTATATGAGATAAAAACCTAAATAGTATGCACGATTGGAAAAACATGATAGTAACATATTCATGAGAAAATGAAAAGGAAAGACAGATAATCATGATAGATGGTAAAAGTAAGAGAATAATATAAGAGTGATTACCTGATGTCGGCTTTCGATCAGTGGTGTAGGTTCTCAGAAATTAGTTTATTTATGTGACATCAATTTACTATAACATGTGACATCGTTTCACTATAACATGTGACATCATTTCACTATAGTATGTGACATCGTTTTACTATTACGTGTGACATTATTTAATTATTGCATGCGACATCATTTCACTATAAAATGTGACATCATTTTACTATTACATGTGACATAATTTCACTATTACATGTGACATCATTTTACTATTGCATGTGACATCACAATAACATCTAACATTATTTCACTATAACATGTGACATCGTTTCACTAGACTAACTACACTATTTATTCACTTAAGCACCTTTTTATCATGAGGTGTATTGAAGTCACAAGTGAAAATCGCAACTTGCCCTAAAACTTGAAATGGATGTCGACGAGGGCGTTAGTAGTTATAGCCCTCCTTATTCTTTTTATAGTCGAGCGAAAGAAAATAAAAATAATTTAAGAAAAAAGATTGAACAATAATAATGAATAAGGGCCAAATTCAAACCGTGTGAAGTATGAAGTGAAATGAATGACGGGTATTGAAGTTATAAGAGAAAATCCCAACTTGCCCGAAAAGTTTGCAACACAATATGCCATAAAAAGCCTTAAGTTCCTAAGTCAATCAGGGAATACAATTTGTATCTAGGATGACATGGAGTTATGCAAACTAATTGTGTGATGATCTTGGACGTCAACTTTTTAAAGTATCAATTAAAATTAATGAAGGGTGTTGAAGTTATAAATGAAAATCCCAATTTGCCCTTAAACTTTAACCGTACACCGATGCCGACGCCAACGCCGACTCTGGGGCGAATAGCCCTCTTTATTCTTCGAATAGTCGAGCTAAAAACTATATGCAAATAATTTGTCAGACGGTCCTGTCTAAGACGTTCGAAAACAAACCAATCATATGTCATCTCTTTCGCCCGGTGTAATGGTCGTCTAGATACAGCCAGGACCCAACTGACACTACACTGAAGAGGTACAGCCTCAGGCTGGTTGTGAAAGCCGCAATGAATTTATCCTTGTCTCCCATCTCGACCTTCGTGTGCCATGATACAGCAACAGAGTACATGTCATCGACTTTTGCACATCATTTCTATTGTGATTCGATACTTGATCGTAAGAGTGCGAAGCCAGGTCACACAAGTTTGACTGCAATAGAACCCTTGTTAACTCCACTTTTGCTCGGATGAAACTTTGTCAGAAGGATTGTTCTATTAATATAGGTCAAGCTCAAAACTGGGCCTTTTGCGGTCAAAATGAAGATCTATTGGCCAAACCTGTTTTGTTAAAAACCCAAAGGCCCAAGTTGGCTGAAGTGATTTGTAAAACACTAGGTATCTATGACATTGAAAACAAATTATCAACAATCTAGCTGTCACGATTTTGGGTCAAAATTCAATGAAACAAAGATTCTTCAAGTGTAGTACATGTGCTTTAAAAAACAAGGCTATCAGGTAAAAAATCTTTAAATATTTTGAGACTCTGCCATCTATAATTGGAGCGAACATACATCAAACATTGGTAAAATGAAGTAAACGAGGAATCGTATAACAAATACTATAAACTTCTTTTTATATGTATCCCAGTATACGAACACATGTTAAATCACTGTTTTATACAATAACTATATTTGTGATACTGATTCGTTTTTATTCCATTTTATGAAACAAAGGCATATTTTAACAGCAACCGTTTAAAACAATTAACTGATGTTTAAAGTTATAATACAAAACTACCATGTTAACAAATATCCACTCAGCCTTTGGAAGGCTGGGACCATTTTAAATAACAACCACTTACAGTGATCTAGACAATAAACGGATAACAAAATAGGTTTGTTAATTTGAAATATCTACACATATCATTATGCTCAAAACAAATAAATAAAATAAATTCACAATTATAACAAAGCTTCCCTCAATTCAAAAGCACAAAATATCTTTAACGACCCATACACACATACGAGACAGGCCCATTAAAACATGGGAACAAAGACCTTTTAATATCTTCTTACATATACTTTATATTATAACAAACAAAAGAAATAAATTAGAACAAGACGCAATACACCATAAATAATTACATAATGATAACATAATAAATATATATAAATAATTTGCTTTTTCTATAAGTTATTCCGTCGTTGTCTAAAGCACTTAGATGCCATTAAAAGGAGGTAGATGCCGGTCAGAGACAGCACGATATTCACGAATGGTAAGTACTGAAATAAAGTAGCCAATTATTTCAATAGGAAGATATGCACCATAAGCAAGTACTGAAATAAAGTAACAAATAATTACAATAGGAAGATATGCACCATAAGCAAGTACTGAAATAAGGTAGCAAAACTGTGCAATAGGACGATGTAGTGAAAAGAAGGACTATTGTCTAGTTATATTTTATAAAAATATTGCTGATATAAAAGTTATTCACTTAAATATGTTATAATTCAAACTTATCCTTGATTCAAGTAAAACAACGCGGTTGTTTGAAACCATCATTAAATAAGAAGTAAGTGCTAACGTACAATGATGCTTTCTGATTTACTCGGAGTATCAAACTATTATATACTTATGTGAAAAACATACATATGACACATTGTTTTTTTTAATCAAATAACACTTAAAGCTGCACTCTCACAGATTTACCGTTTTTTATAAAAAAAAAAAATTGTCTTGGAAAGAGGATTTTTTTGCGTAAATATCTGCAAACCAATGATAAAAGATTGCTGACAAAAGATCAGATCGCAGATTTGCATATTTCCGTTCGAATTTTGTTTTTGTTTTATGGTTTAAACCGTTACTAACGGTATAATAAACTGCATAAAACATTAATTTTTGAACTTAAATATAAAAATGTGCGATCTAATTTTTGTCAGAAGTCTTGTATCACTGGTTTCCATGGATTTTCTCAAAAAATTGGCTTGTTCAAAGACAAAAAATAAAATAAAAAGTTGTCAAAACTTTCAATATGTGAGAGTGCAGCTTTAAAGCTTTACTTACGTTATAATAATTTGTGAACACGACCAATGGCACGCGACCCCCTTTCTCGCTAGGCGAGTCGTTGAGCGAGTATTCGGCACCCAGATCGAGGGCTTGTCCAACATTTAACACTCTGTCCAATACGCCAGGGACTTTGTTTTCAGCAGTATGTTCACTAGTTTTCCTCAAGTACTCTCCATTCGGTCTGATGCAGTAATCTGGTCCTGATATATGACCAGTTGCAAGACCACGGCTGAAATTATTAATAAGACCATTTTTAGAATATCCGCATTGAATATTGGAAAGCATGTATGCAATGATTTGAAGCAAGTTTTCCGATTTGAGTGTGACCAAAGGTTATGTTATAAGTGAAATTCATGTTAAAAAATAATTCATCAAAACGATATGCCAAACAAAGATCTATAGGTATGGCATTAAGAGCTTTACCTGTAACACCACTCATTACGGGTATGTTTTGTTATTTGTGTTTCACTCATTACTAAACTCCAGAGACTGGTTGATTCATAATCACAGCAACTGTCATTAAAGCTGCACTCTCACAGATATACCATTTTTACAACTTTTTTTATTTTTTGTCTTGGAAAGAGCAAAATTTTGCATTAAATATCTGCAACCAGTGATATAAGTTTGCTGACAAAAATGTGATCGTACATTTTCCTATTTCCGTTCGAAAATTAATGTTTTATGGCTTAAACCGTTAGTAACGGTTTAAGAAAAATGCATAAAACATCAATTTTTGAACTTTAATATAAATATCTGCGATCAAATTTTTTTCAGCAGTCTTATAAAACTGGTTTCTATAGATTTTCGCAAACATTGGCTCGTTCCAAGACAAAAAAATAAAAAGTTGTCAAAATGTTCAATCTGTGAGAGTGCAGCTTTAATGCTTTGAATCATTCAAAGGAACCAACGCCTAGTTTAACAAAAAAAAATACGACGTAAATATAACTAAGAAATGTCTCTAAGCTATCTGATTAGATTTAGCTATTTTTGTTTTATCCGAGTAGAAGTTTTCAAACGGGACCTATTATCGTGGATTGCCTATTTCGAGGGCCGTTTTTCACAATTCAAATTAAATCACATAATAAACTTTGCCATGACGTTTTCCACTACCTGATTTGATTCCTATTAAAACTGTCCAATCGGAAAATCGGTTGCAGGGGTGGGGTGGGGGTAATTTGTCGCAAAACATTTCTTATGAAACAGTAAACGTAAATATGCCCTAACATTAAATTTTAAATCATTCGTGTAATAATTGATTGCCTCATTGTTAGTAATCAAAGCCATATTGTTTATCACTTACTTGATCATTCTGCACCTCTGTTCTTCTATCCTCCTCGCAGCACTGCCGATGTCACGGACGTTACGAGGACTCCACAACCTCTCGGCAGGCGCCAACGACCGCGGCCTGACCATCATTAAGAGTTTTAATTGTTTACATGATTTATTGATAATGTAACTCTACGAAATATGAATATCATTATGGTGGTTCGGAACAAGTAAGTAGGATGCAGGTGCATTGTGATTCTGTTTTTTCTTTCGTTTTCGGATAGTATATAATTTGTTGTTGTTGTTTTTATCTATGGACATTCGAAACTACAAACTCTTTCTTGCAAAAGACGCTTTAGTAAATTGTAAAATGTACTGCCACGATATTTTCCATTTTGTAATGGTATAAGCCAAGGTTATATTGTATTTGTCCACCTTTTGATGCTACAAATAATATATGTTCTGCAGATAATCGGAATAAGAAAATCAAGTTTGCTGACCATAAATTCAACGACGACAACAACAAAACAATTTAACGCCATTTTTATCACATTTGGTTTTAAACTTCAAAGGATAAGCTTAATGAATTCCTCCCAGTGCTTACCACATCATTGTCATGAGTGTATCCGTGGTGATAAACTCCGCCCACAGGCACGCCTCCCCGCCCAACAAACGACCTTTCTCCTCTGCATCTGTTAAGGTAAGTAAAGAAATATGAGTTTGCAATGAAAATTTTTCGGCACATAACAACGCTTCTAACTAACATGTTACTACTTGAGTGCGTTTATCTCTGAACCTTTAAACTTCAGTTATATCTTATTAGAACAAACTATGTTCATTTGCTTAATATTTTTGTAATTAGCATTAAATAAATTAAATTATAAATATTTAACATTAATATTCAAAAGAAAAACATTTACATAATGACTTTTTTATGAACATACTTTTCATTCTAACTAATCGTTGTGTTTTGTGCCGCTAATAGTTAACTACGATAAGTGTGATTATATAACTATGTTCGTTGATATAACTTTCATCCTTCATGGATTATACATGCTTCCATTCCCGAAACAAAACAAATTTAAAAAAAATCATAATTATAGTTTCAAATTAAACATTTTAACATTATTGTTCTGATGGTTGACATTTCATATGCTCTTTAAAGGGGTATTGTAAGTAAAGGTTTCCACTGCATAATTTCCATCATATTACTGTTATAATGAAACTTATTTGTGACGCTATGCATACTGAATGCCCATTCTAGACGCCTTGGTTAGGTTCCCGGCAGCGCCAACTAGATTTTCACTGCAATTATCTTACGAAGTATACAATTACAGTGCTTGTACATTGTTTTCTGGAAATTCATACGTGTTCAATGTCTCATACCTGTGTTATAAGGTGAGGGTTCAACATTGTAGTAAGTAGTCCACATAGGGAACCTAGTATACGTATCAAGATACCAGGCGGAAGAAAATAGTGCCCTGTAACCTCGAACATTTAATGCCTTCACCGATGATGGTTTACCTCGCCATACTTGCAATATTGAGTCTTTCGGTACCTTTTAGAAAAATAAGTAGCAATGCATCAGTCAAATTCTGGCAATTAAGCTAATACATGCAAGCAAGTATTTCTGAGCATGCGACCGGTCCCATCTAGTCCAATGAAAGGCTGAAAGCAAACATGCATTAGCACAAACAAGAACCTGAAAGCTATACACCGAATCAAAATCAAAGTTATTCCTGTCTTTGTTTGTTTAAATCTTTATGAATCGTATCGTTGTAGTTACTTTGTTTTAGAAAAAAAAAACGTATTCTCTTCAATTATACGTATATTTCTGAGGAGAGTGATTTGAACGTAGTTAATTTCATTGTTTATTTTCCCCAAATTTAAATGAAAAGTCTGTCTATCCAATTCTTTATCTTAACTGATATATATTATTTGTTAAACATAAAATTGTTAATTCTTTTGAAGCCATCTCTAAGCCCACGTTACAAAGGAAAACATATACAAAGCAATTAATTTTTTTTATTGGATTGTGCCAATAATTGTATATACATGTTAGTTTGATATACGAATAAGCTGTACTATGACATATGCTAGCAATATGTACAAGCTTCTTTTTTAAAGGGTTAGTCACTCGCCAACAGAGATCAATTTTAAGCAAATAAATGAAAGCGTAAGCAACACGTAGTTGTTATCTGAGATCGATTTATGTTTTGTCTGGTGAAATGTAATCGAATTATATTATTTAATACGTTATGTTACATCGTTACAAAGATCTATTACTGATTCATAATAGTTTAAAAGTACTAGTTTATCATTTTATTTTCAATTCTGAAAAACACAGAAAAAGCATAAACAATTATTGCCAGTGCAGAGCCATTCAATTAAAAAAAAGCATGCACTCCTAGCCGAACTATTATAAGCTGTATAACCATTGTTGCATGATTAGACCCATTCCCCAAATTTCGCTACCGTCTTACCACTGCTGTATGGAGATGGATCGCACTCGTAGTACTTTGACCACATTGGATACTGTTCTATGTTATCTAAGTACCAACAGGACGAGTACAGGGCCTTGTAGCCCTTAGAGTTTAGGACTCGAACATTTGAAGGCTGTCCCATCCACACTTGTAAGATGGACTCGCTCGGAACCTTAGCATTAGAGATAAGGAATTAAAGTGTTTGCTTGAATTGTTCTTAAAATGTTGGAATACACAATCTTTGTAATCATATGTGACCTACTTTGGGAAAACCAGGCCACAGGTGAAACTGGCGTTACGCGAGAAATTACGTGTTTTTAACAATCTGATTCTTTAAGTGTAACATGGTTTTAATTTAACTGTCTCTTTGTTGATGGAAAGTTAAAATAAAACCACTGTTACGATTAGAAAATAAGCGTGTTTAAAAAAATCACGTGACGTCATCCGTGAGCTAGTTTTCGCAGGTTACATCACAAACCACTAAACATTAACTGGAATGCACAAAAGGTCTAACAAAGTAATAAAAGAGAGCTCAAACCATGTACGTGCCACTATGCACATAGGTTAAATAAACATAGGTTGCTGCATAAAGTCAATGCAACCCCGTGACACTATTTAACATTTTTGAACAGTACGAGGCAGAAGATAATGTAATTTAAACTTACCTAAATTTAATAATGAAAAATAGTGTCTGTCATTTCAATGAAAATATGATAAACAGCTTAAGATCAGTCTTTATCAACAACAATGCATAACGTCATTCATTGTTTCCAATATAGTTGGTTCGCAAGTTTAACATAGACTTTAACCCAACGTGTTTCATTATCGACATCGGCGCGTCGTTCTTTGTCCGACAAACGTTTTAAGAAGGCAATCGAATAAATCTTAACTTTTAATAAATGTTTGTCTGACGATCGAAGATAAGAGGGTTCTGATTGTTATAAGACAACTACCTTCTCTGTGTTTCTAAGAACGTCCTCCCACATTATAAAGTTCTTCCTCTGCTGTTTTTGTTCCGCAGTGTCTTTCAGTGTTTTTATTAATCTGTAAGTTTGTAAACAGATACGTGTTTGTGTTGGCAATATTTGGAACAATGTATACCAGGCAGACCTTCGTTGTTTTGTATATGCTTATCAAATACAATGAAAAAGTGCAGATTTTAAAACGAGCAGTTAATGAGCGATCATACGATTTCAATGAAACACAGGTTCACACTCAGACAACAAACTGAGTTTATGTATTTAACGGTATTAATTTGACGGTAAACTGAAATTTAACAGTTCTATTATATTGAAAAAGTTGTTTTGTATGTTAATTTGGAATAGAACACTGTTTTATTAACAGTTAGCAGTTACATTTTAAATATTTTTACTTATTCAAAACGGCGTTGACAAATAATACAAACACTTTATTAAACTGCACAGGAACAAGGATGATTTTTTAAACGTTTTCATAGTTGTTAAACTCTTTACTAATCACATTTGGCACCCAAATACATACCTACTGAAGTAAAATCCTATGGCTTTGTTGATGTAATTTTGAACATTACTTGTTCTAGCTTCTACTTGTGGAATATTTCCGAATTCTTCCAGATATGCTGTTATTGTGGGATTAGTTGCCCTGAAAATAATCAAAACCAAACATTACAAAAAAATCGGCCAATGAGGTGCACATGATATAGTCATGCTTTAGACGACCTCTTAGTCTTAGTCATCAGCGTCAATGGTATACTTTATATATGTGAACAATATTCACGTATGAAGCCAATATATCGTTAATCGCTTAAAAGAGGTGACCAAAGATGGTTTTATTTTAACGCTGTTATCCTACTAAATACCAATCGGAAAACTTCGGCCTTGTTGGAAAACAACATCGAATGTATATGGATAGTTAGCATTGTCAGACACTTTTACATTAAACAACGCTGAACGAATACAGCGTACAGAAAATTCATTTAATGGTTAAACCAAAGAACATTACCCTTAGCAATCTTAATTTATTTCTGCAATAATGCACTTCATTGGAAATTAATTTGAACTTAGTAATAAATTACACGTTCATACTCTACAAATACATAAAAATATTATGAGTAATTTTACAAACTAATTTTACTTAGGCACCGGCATATATCCGAGGAGAAGTGCCTAGGTGTTCCGATTCATTTAGTACATTTTGTGAGATAGAACAGAACAGAACAGAAATTGTATTCGACCTAAGCATAAAAAGCTCATCGTCACAACAATTTGTATAGAAATAGAGATCCTTCTGAAGACTATAATATAACCATAGTGAAAACAGCAATCGCTCTGTGATTAAAACTGACCAGGCCCCGATTTCTCGAAACTTCTTAAACTTAACAGGCTTAAGTAGCTTATTTCAATTAGCTTAAATACATACTGAAATTGAACTTTTACGAAAGGAAACTGGTTAATTGTGATTATGATAAATTTAATTCCTATCTTAAGTATTAAAGTTCTTAAAAATGTAAATATTACGCAAATTATTGAAAAACAAAACTAATAAGCTTAGCTTAATCCTGTTATAAGGGACTTAAGAAGTTTCGAGAAATTGGGCCCAGCCGCTATAGTTATTAGTTCAACTTGTCGAGATCAGTTAGAGGAGGTTTGTTAGTTCATCGGGTAGATAATGAACAATGTGTATGTAATAATCATTTAATTTGTCAATTATTTATTTTATTGACAACTGCCGACTGGTCAATTATCAAATTATAGTAATGATAAATGCAACATTGTCAAACCTCGTCGCATCCGCAAAATATCATTTAAGAATCATTAAGACTTTTATCAAATGATCCAGATGGACATGGAAATGATATGTTCAATATATATATAAATACAATGTGAACGAAGTAACAAGCGATTGTTGAAGCCGCCCGCTTTACAGAACTGAATGCAAACTTAGTAGCAAGCAAACATTTGCTTACCAGCAGGAATCATGAAGTTCGTCTCCTCCGAGGTGAACAAACTCATCCGGAAAAACGTCAAAGATCTCATTAAAGAGGTTCGACATGAATTCATATGTCTCATTCTTGGCGGGGTTGATGGGACCAATCGGTCCTCGCACCGCTTTGCCATTCCTCGTGTAGCACGTGCTCTTAATTTCTGGATAGCCAAACCAGGAAAATGAGTGACCTGCAACATTGAAATATGTAAAAGATAGGCATAATCGATTGATTGCATGCAATGAATATATACATGTTGTTCTTCTTTATGTTTGAGTCCCAAAGTAATCACTATCACGAAACGTGTCGGTTAAAGCACCTACAGAATATAAAAATACAATGAAGAGCCTAGAGACAAGTCCAGAAATGAATTACAAGCAATTTATACTGTGGACAGTCCTTCAAATGTAGTTTGAAAGCAACAAATGCATGAAAGTACACAATCTGGCAACTGGTTTTCAAATGCAACACATTGGCGTTACTTCGGATGATCACAGAGAAACTGTTCACGACCTCTGGCATCATAAGCGATTTAAGACTTCATCTATGTACATTTTACAAAATCTTTGTTTAAATATGTTTTTCTTTTGTCTTTTTTTGGCTAGTTGTCATCAACTTTCATTCATTCAAGGTGCATTGAGGTTAAAATACAAAAGTATATTTAAAATTTGTGATAATATTCATAGTATCTATGGCAACGTCATTTGCATGGTGGCAGTTCTGTACTGTGAGGGAAGTACCACTGCGTGATGTTTGAACTGTTTCACATACCTGGGGAGTCAAACTCCGGAACAACACGTATACCTCGCAGTCTAGCGTATTCGACTAACTCTCGTATATCTTTCAGTGAATAAATAAGTGTTGGATGGTAAGCTCCCTGAAACAAAGAAAAAGAAAGAATTATAAATGAATATTAATCATTTCTGAGTAAATTGCACAATATAAAAAATCCAAAAAAAAAATCCCACAATTATATAAAACATTCATAAAGTATTATTCATGTGATAAAACTGAATAATATATAAACAGTTGAACTTCGATCACTAGCTTTCGTGGCTGACAAAACATGCTAAAAGACATGCTTCTTTTATTACTGCAAGTCACAAAGTAATACACTGAGTAACTCGAATGTTTAGGTCAGTCCTTTACATTCGAAGTTAATGCGAGTCTACTAAGGTGCGTGCTTATCATGACAGGGGTGCTTTTGATTTCCATGGCAAAGGTGTCTGCATCTTAGCTAAGAATTCGTAGATTTGAGCTCCATAAAAGGCTTTAATTTAAACGCGCTTTAAGTAATAAATAAAGAGGAGGGAAATGTGATTTTGAATCCTGATATACTGTTTTGAAGTAAAATTAATTAAAATTGAGATTGACGAATGGCGTAAGGATCTTTGTGCATTTTGGCCAGTACTTGGTCGTATCCGCCTCTTCAGTATTTGCAAGTGAATGTTAAAGTTAACGACGAATTGCTAACGGCGGTATTTGAATTCGTGAATGTGTGAAGTCGATACGTCATATGTTGGATCAGGTGGAGCTACCGCCACGATTATTTATGCTTCAAAACCTTGAAACGCTAAGTTCAATTTTAAACAGTAGTATGACTTTGGTGTTCACAATCGAGCTAAAATAAGTAGCTTTCATTTATAAATCATCTGAATATTTACTATAGTAAGTAATTTCCGACCTTTTCACTGAGTTTGGGGTAGACCTCGCTTTGGTAGGGGAACGAGTTGTCATCTACCATATGCCAGTGAAGCACGTTCAGCTTAGTGTATGCCATACCATCCTGAAAAAAAGATTTTGAATAGGATGATTTACCAATCTAGCCCACAAATCCAAATTCCGCTTTCTGATACCATTTTGAATAGTGTTTTTCAACGGCTCGCATCCATTTTATCCATTTTATGGTCGCCTTAAAAAAAATTCAGGACTGTTAAGATGAATGTTTAAATATAAATATCATAGGATCTTCACACAAAAAAACTTGCTTAGTAAATTTTGTTTTATAATATACTAGTATGTTTCTCTGAATAAAACGCACATTTTGCCATTTTTGGTTTCTAACACTTAATCTGGATCTTCCGTTCCATCGATTGGAAACTTGAAATTGAATAGATTTGTAAAATGGAGACGGTCAAATCAAAATAGCAGGCATTACCAGAACGTCCCTGATGACATGTTTATGTATGTAATGTCTGGAGGTGTCGATCAGGATGCCTCGGTGTGGAAACCTTGGCTTGTCTTCAATCTCCGTCTCCTTTGCGTACACCTGAAAAAGGGAAAATATCACAATTGAACAGGAGTAAATCGTACGTATAAACGGGGGAAAATGATCCACTATGATATTGTAAAATGCTGCGCATAAAATAAGGACAAACCATATGTATAAATACGCGTGAATGCGAGGATACATTTAAACTCTTGAAAACGGAAATATTTTACTCGTGAAATGAAAATAAATATTTTCTCCAAACAAAGGTAAATAATACATAATTAAAAATGTAAATTAATACACATTTAATTAACACGGAAAATTCTAAACATGTGAACGCGGAAAATCATAAAGCGTACACTATGATATAATATTCCATTTTTAAGGCGAGAAATATAGTATTTACAAATAATTTTAAACACGTGTACTTTTTGGCAACAATGTGAATGAGATAACAAACTTATTTGAACCATATTGTCAACGACATCGTTCAAAAAGTAGCATGCGTATCGATTATTATCGTTGTAATTTCCGCACGGTATTTAATTCACGGTAAGGCCCGCCTACTCAGTTACCGTTCTTATATGAAATAAAATGGATGCACGAAACAAGGGACATACTCTCCAATATGCTACAAATATGCATATTGTAGTAGTGTACCTGCGATGTGTTGAACTTGCGGAAGAGGAGCTGACTGAAGGTTTCCAGTCCCCTAAGAGCACCCCAGACCCGGTCCGCGGACAGCTTACATACACCCTCTTTCACAACCAGCTTGTCTAAAATATAGAAAACATAGGTGGTGTAATATTATTGGACGGCACAGCAACGACGCATGCCATTTCTTTTGCTTCCAATTTTAATTTTAAATTCAATATTACGATGAACACCCATGTTTTGAAGGAATTCTCATTTTTTTCGTCTATAGTTGTGATTCGCAAAATAGTCGTAATCTATCCCGATTGTCCATTAGAGTGTATTTCTGTTATTAAGACGTGTACCTCTTTCAATCCCTAGCAGACTAGTTGATGGCTGCCAAATGTGGCCAGGGTAATCCTGAACGGAAACTGATCGCATACAACTGCATGTATGAATACATGAAAGCTTACAGAGTTGCCTTAGACAACATAATGTGCGTGCAATTATTGTTAACGTTTGATCTCAGTAACTTGTTGTGACTTCCAGTAGCAATAACAAACATAATCGATGAATAACTTTTGTTTCTGGAAATCGAATGTTCACGTGATACATGAAATGCTCTTAATGTTGCGTGACAAAAGTTAAAGAAACTGTGTTATGGAGGTTTTTACTACAATACAAGGTCAGATCAATACATGTTTAAAAAGGTTTCTTTTGTTCCGGTTTTATCGATACACAATCTCTATTTAAAGCAGACAATAAAACATTGTTACGACAACCTTAACAACTTTCATGTTGGTGACCATTAACTTTAGAAACAGGCTGATTGTTCAGAACTTATAAATCTTTACTGCTCTGGAAAGTTAATGGATACACTTGTGATTTGCTGTATTTCTAACAAGATGTCAAACAGTTGTTTCATCTGTGATAATGTATACTTAAATATTCAAATTATCAAAATAATATTTCACGTTTTAAAGATAACAACGATGCTGTTCACAATGATGTTCACTTTGACAAAGATATGAACAATCGGTCCAATGTCTCGATATGGCAATAAACGAAGTGACACTCTTATTCAAAATCAATACATACACATGTATAACAAACATCAATTTTGACTGATAAACCTAATAACTACTTACTAAATAATGCATTCATGGAAAATATTATTAACTGATAACAAGATTGTAACCGTGGATTTAATGGCTGAAAACGCAAAAAGTATTAAATGATTGGTGAGTGCTAAAAGATTTATTACGATCTACTATAGTCTCATAAGGTAGAAATACCGTGTATTATGCTCATTTCTTTCAAATTAAACTCGGTATCCTTCATAAGGACCATTGTTTCCGACATTAATTCATCCTTTGTGGAATATTAAAACAATATTATTAATTGTGGTAAATTTTATCTTGGAGTAAGAGTGCATCTTCAAGGATAGTACACCAGGATGAAGGCATCTATATTGATCCATTTTATCCTTTGATATCAAGAAAGTTGTTTATGTGCACATACAAAACCTAACGGGCACTGACCCCGGCCCTAAAATGAATTTCACCTTTTTTGTACCGCCATGGGAAAACCCAGTTATGTGAACTCCGAGTTACATGTATTAATAAGGATATGGTTTAAGGAGAACACTCACGAGAGAGTTATCGGTTAACAGCGTCGTCCCACAATAGGTGCTGATTTAATTGAAAGTTGCACAAAGCGGATCGGAAATATCGATTTAATCATTAGTTGAGCAACTTTCATGGAATCAGATTTTATCAGTTTTTAAATCAAAAAGCACTACAACACCAAAAAAAAACTATACATATATTTTGTGTCAAAATAGTCGAGACTACACGATCAACAATGTCTTGAGGCTTTGTGATATTTGCAGGTATTTTATGAAAGATGTTTGTGGCCACGTAGCTATTAATTCATTTTTACCTATTCTCAAATCTTGGTTGCTTTTTTACCATTAAAGTCAAAAAGGTTAAACATAATAAGAAATTCAAAAGAAATGCATCAACCTATTTATAATGCATTTTAATGTGTAACTTATTTAACTTAAATGATTAAAACAAAAGCATATGAAATAGGTAAAAATAAAAATATAAGCGATATTTTGGAGCTCTTTTAATTGGGTAGCTTGAGACTAAGAAGATATTAATAAAAAAACATGTTGTATCTATACTCAAATCAAGATTTGTTTGCGTGTTGTTATTTTTTGTTTTGACCATTAAAGTCAAAATAGTTAAACATGATAATGCATAGAAATTAAAAAAAAATAATTGCATAAGCCTAAATTGTGGGCTTTTAGTGGCATTGATGTGTGAAATATTGTATTAAACTAGTCAGAGGAATTAAAATCAACAATCAATAATCAATGAAACACACATGTCAGCATTATATCATTGAGGTGAGATGTTTCTTAATTTATTGCGCTTCAAGTAAAGCACCATTGGCTTTCCAGATCGTTTGAAGAAATAAATGCCATGCATAAGATAAAGTGAACAGTTGATAATTGTCGTGAGTGGCAATGTATAAGATCTATTAAACAGTTGTTAATATCATACTATTGAGATGCATTGAGTGCCAATGTATGAGATATATCGTAATATTGAAATGATGTGAGTGGCAATGTATGAGAGATATCGTAATATTGAAATGATGTGAGTGGCAATGTATGAGTGATATCGTAATATTGAAATGATGTGAGTGGCAATGTATGAGAGATATCGTAATATTGAAATGATGTGAGTGGCAATGTGTGAGATATATCGTAATATTGAAATGATGTGAGTGGCAATGTATGAGAGATATCGTAATATTGAAATGATGTGAGTGGCAATGTATGAGAGATATCGTAATATTGAAATGATGTGAGTGGCAATGTATGAGAGATATCGTAATATTGAAATGATGTGAGTGGCAATGTGTGAGATATATCGTAATATTGAAATGATGTGAGTGGCAATGTATGAGAGATATCGTAATATTGAAATGATGTGAGTGGCAATGTATGAGATATATCGTAATATTGAAATGATGTGAGTGGCAATGTATGAGAGATATCGTAATATTGAAACGATGTGAGTGGCAATGTGTGAGATATATCGTAATATTGAAATGATGTGAGTGGCAATGTGTGAGATATATCATAATCTTGAAATGATGTGAGTGGCAATGTATGAGATATATCGTGCTATTGAGATGCATTGAGTGACAATGTATAAGATATACCGTACTATTGAAATGCCGTGAGTGGCAATGCATGAGATATATCATACTATTGAGATGCATAGAGTGACAATGTATAAGATATACCGTACTATTGAAATGCCGTGAGTGGCAATGCATGATATATATCGTACTATTGAAATGCCGTGAGTGGCAATGCATGAGATATATCGTACTATTGAAATGCCGTGAGTGGCAATGCATGATATATATCGTACTATTGAAATGCCGTGAGTGGCAATGCATGATATATATCGTACTATTGAAATGCCGTGAGTGGCAATGCATGATATATATCGTACTATTGAAATGCCGTGAGTGGCAATGCATGAGATATATCGTACTATTGAAATGCCGTGAGTGGCAATGCATGATCTATATTGTTTCTATTGAAATGCCGTGAGTGGCAATACATGATTTATATTGTTTCTATTGAAATGCCATCAGTGGCAATGCATGATATATATTGTTTCTATTGAAATGCCATGAATGGCAATACATGATATATATTGTTTCTATTGAAATGCCATGAGTGGCAATACATGATCTATATTGTTTCTATTGAAATGCCGTGAGTGGCAATGCATGAGATATATCGTACTATTGAAATGCCGTGAGTGGCAATACATGATATATATCGTACTATTGAAATGCCGTGAGTGGCAATGCATGATATATATTGTTTCTATTGAAATGCCATGAGTGGCAATACATGATCTATATTGTTTCTATTGAAATGCCATGAGTGGCAATGCATGATATATATTGTTTCTATTGAAATGCCATGAGTGGCAATACATGATCTATATTGTTTCTATTGAAATGCCATGAGTGGCAATGCATGATATATATTGTTTCTATTGAAATGCCATGAGTGGCAATGCATGATATATATTGTTTTTATTGAAATGCCATGAGTGGCAATACATGATCTATATTGTTTCTATTGAAATGCCGTGAGTGGCAATACATGATATATATTGTTTCTATTGAAATGCCATGAGTGGCAATACATGATCTATATTGTTTCTATTGAAATGCCGTGAGTGGCAATACATGATATATATTGTTTCTATTGAAATGCCATGAGTGGCAATACATGATCTATATTGTTTCTATTGAAATGCCGTGAGTGGCAATGCATGATATATATTGTTTCTATTGAAATGCCATGAGTGGCAATACATGATATATATTGTTTCTATTGAAATGCCGTGAGTGGCAATACATGATATATATTGTTTCTATTGAAATGCCGTGAGTGGCAATACATGATATATATTGTTTCTATTGAAATGCCATGAGTGGCAATACATGATCTATATTGTTTCTATTGAAATGCCGTGAGTGGCAATACATGATCTATATTGTTTCTATTGAAATGCCGTGAGTGGCAATACATGATCTATATTGTTTCTATTGAAATGCCATGAGTGGCAATACATGATCTATATTGTTTCTATTGAAATGCCATGAGTGGCAATACGTGATATATATTGTTTCTATTGAAATGCCATGAGTGGCAATGCATGAGATATATCGTACTATTGAAATGCCGTGAGTGGCAATACATGATCTATATTGTTTCTATTGAAATGCCATGAGTGGCAATACATGATATATATTGTTTCTATTGAAATGCCATGAGTGGCAATGCATGATATATATTGTTTCTATTGAAATGCCGTGAGTGGCAATGCATGAGATATATCGTACTATTGAAATGCCGTGAGTGGCAATGCATGATATATATTGTTTCTATTGAAATGCCATGAGTGGCAATACATGATCTATATTGTTTCTATTGAAATGCCGTGAGTGGCAATGCATGAGATATATCGTACTATTGAAATGCCGTGAGTGGCAATACATGATATATATCGTACTATTGAAATGCCGTGAGTGGCAATGCATGATATATATTGTTTCTATTGAAATGCCGTGAGTGGCAATACATGATCTATATTGTTTCTATTGAAATGCCATGAGTGGCAATGCATGATATATATTGTTTCTATTGAAATGCCATGAGTGGCAATACATGATCTATATTGTTTCTATTGAAATGCCATGAGTGGCAATGCATGATATATATTGTTTCTATTGAAATGCCATGAGTGGCAATGCATGATATATATTGTTTCTATTGAAATGCCATGAGTGGCAATACATGATATATATTGTTTCTATTGAAATGCCGTGAGTGGCAATACATGATATATATTGTTTCTATTGAAATGCCATGAGTGGCAATACATGATCTATATTGTTTCTATTGAAATGCCGTGAGTGGCAATGCATGATATATATTGTTTCTATTGAAATGCCATGAGTGGCAATACATGATATATATTGTTTCTATTGAAATGCCGTGAGTGGCAATACATGATATATATTGTTTCTATTGAAATGCCGTGAGTGGCAATACATGATATATATTGTTTCTATTGAAATGCCATGAGTGGCAATACATGATCTATATTGTTTCTATTGAAATGCCGTGAGTGGCAATACATGATATATATTGTTTCTATTGAAATGCCGTGAGTGGCAATGCATGATATATATTGTTTCTATTGAAATGCCATGAGTGGCAATACATGATATATATTGTTTCTATTGAAATGCCATGAGTGGCAATACATGATATATATTGTTTCTATTGAAATGCCATGAGTGGCAATACATGATATATATTGTTTCTATTGAAATGCCATGAGTGGCAATACATGATCTATATTGTTTCTATTGAAATGCCATGAGTGGCAATACATGATATATATTGTTTCTATTGAAATGCCATGAGTGGCAATGCATGAGATATATCGTACTATTGAAATGCCGTGAGTGGCAATACATGATCTATATTGTTTCTATTGAAATGCCATGAGTGGCAATACATGATATATATTGTTTCTATTGAAATGCCGTGAGTGGCAATACATGATATATATTGTTTCTATTGAAATGCCATGAGTGGCAATGCATGAGATATATCGTACTATTGAAATGCCGTGAGTGGCAATACATGATCTATATTGTTTCTATTGAAATGCCATGAGTGGCAATACATGATATATATTGTTTCTATTGAAATGCCATGAGTGGCAATGCATGATATATATTGTTTCTATTGAAATGCCGTGAGTGGCAATGCATGAGATATATCGTACTATTGAAATGCCATGAGTGGCAATACATGATATATATTGTTTCTATTGAAATGCCGTGAGTGGCAATGCATGATATATATTGTTTCTATTGAAATGCCGTGAGTGGCAATACATGATCTATATTGTTTCTATTGAAATGCCGTGAGTGGCAATACATGATCTATATTGTTTCTATTGAAATGCCGTGAGTGGCAATACATGATCTATATTGTTTCTATTGAAATGCCATGAGTGGCAATACATGATATATATCGTACTATTGAAATGCCGTGAGTGGCAATGCATGATCTATATTGTTTCTATTGAAATGCCGTGAGTGGCAATGCATGATATATATTGTTTCTATTGAAATGCCATGAGTGGCAATGCATGATCTATATTGTTTCTATTGAAATGCCGTGAGTGGCAATACATGATCTATATTGTTTCTATTGAAATGCCGTGAGTGGCAATGCATGATCTATATTGTTTCTATTGAAATGCCGTGAGTGGCAATACATGATCTATATTGTTTCTATTGAAATGCCATGAGTGGCAATACATGATATATATTGTTTCTATTGAAATGCCGTGAGTGGCAATGCATGATCTATATTGTTTCTATTGAAATGCCGTGAGTGAAAATTTATAAGATATAGTGAACCATCAAAATACCGTAAAACGCAATGTATCAGAATTTGAACGATTGGTATGCAGGGTATAGGCCTTACGGTTTTAGAAAAGAAGATTTTCAAAGTGTTCAAATTTGACGACGGACACCGGAGGCCGACCATGGGGCAGTCACAGTAGCTCACCTGGTCCTTATATCAGAAAAATACTTAAGTAAAATCTCAACATTATTCTCAACTCTGATTCCTGATTCCAAAGAAAAATATTTTACAGCATAAATTGTAATGTAAAATAACACTTTTAACAATAACTTCATTATAACTTTATCCTTAAAAGGTTTAGAATAAATAAAGGTTTTTATCAACATATTATAGCAGAAACTATTTTTAGAAATAGCAAAAACATACAAGATTTTGAATAATAGTACATTTAAATGTGGTAAAATGAGTAGAGATAGAGATTGAGATTTGACTAAAGTGGTTTTGTGATTTTGGGGTCAGAGAATAATCATGTCAATATGATTCAAATTAGAGAAATAACTATGTTTGGTCTCCAATACTGACGGGTTTAAAGATAACACTACACCTTGCCAAGTAAGGAAATTTTCCCTATGTCAATAATGAATAATATGTGTTAATTATATGCTTTGTGGTGGTTTATAGAAATTAAATATTGAAATTTGACTGTGCCAAGCAATGAACATATCATTTTAATATTTGTATTTGTTTTGCAATTTCAGCCCACCCTCACATCCAACTCAAACACACAGTGCACACATTCTCGTACACCAGGGTGATGCTGCTATGCGCACCACAGATTTATCATTATCATACGTCTGATGAATGAGAATGTGCAAATAGAGCTGGGTCAAAATTAAACGACGCCGTTCCGAAATTGAGATATCATTATCCAACTTGTAAAACTTGTGATTTGTTAACGTTGTGGTTTAAAAGAGATAAAAGATAATATAGCTGATACGACTTGACAAGTACTTAACCATTTTGCAGTACATAGTCCATGCCCTTGTTGATTATTAATCAATCTTGACTTTAAATCTAATCCGTATAATCTGACTTAATCTGACTTAATATTTTCTTTAATCCAAAATACAAACATGCACTGTCAGAAAAAAAAAAATCATGAAAAAGATAATACGAACATTTTCAGCTGATTGTTCAGAAAATTGTCTTTATCATTGTTAACTGTTAAACGTAACTACGTGTTCATTTTGTTAACGAAATACAAGTTCACCTTTCAGAAGCGAGACATAACAGAACAAGGCATTCTTCTCATTTCTGTCTACAATATTGTTTTGTGCATGATTTACATGTTGTTGTTTTTAATTCGTACTATATTTGGTCTTTGTTGATTTTGATTATGCTCAAAATTTGTCGATCTGATTCATTCGTAAATAGAATACCGAAATAAATATGATCTAAACCAAATCTGATTTAAATTGTATACTTGAGACTTCCAGAGTGGTGAGGATTGGAAAGTTAACAACGACGATGCTAGCAGCATTGTTAATGTTAACAAGTCCTGAACAATCGACCCACTACTATGGTATTGCACTTACATGACTCATCCATTTGCACGTGCGGGTATCGGCATTCCTCATTTTCCACGTGTATTTCCAAATCTCCCATTTCTGTCACGTGTTGGTATTTATCCTGCATTTCGTGTTCCCGAAATGCACGTGTTTTTTCGTCGAAGTTATAGATGAACTCATAGTGCTCCTCAGGAACATGACTAGAAATGAGGTTTGTATACCTTTTTATTGCGTCTTCTAAAATATCACAGTTTTTATTTAAGATTTTAAGCTTGAATGATGCAGTATTCAGTTGCAGTAATTTATCCTTGTTGGAAACATACTTGGCCGGCATGGGCCAAGGTTCGCCGGTTGATGAAAACGGCGCCTTTCGGATCGGAGGCTTAAACTCGAAACTCTCGTCCATTTTGAGGTTAAACATTGAGTGTTCCCTGGTCTCAAGCACCACTTTAGGCCGGGAGTGAATATCCAGAAACTCCTGTAGGAAGGGGTTGTCCTTACCCCCTGGGGGAACCTGCTCATTCTTCCCCACCATTTTAATCAGATTGTCTCTAACGTTAGGGGCTGAAAAAGTTAAACATGTCAACTATGAAGGTGAAAAGAACAAAAGAAAACTGTTTAAACATGCGAAAATGCTGGAGTATTTATATAAGCTATCATTATATGTTGTCCTGTCCTTTATAAGTCTATAAGTTTTTAATGATAATGTTTTCACTTTATTTGAGAAAGGCTTATATTTGATTTCCGTATAATTGAAATAACTTAAGAAAATGAACGGGAATGTTTCACATTTTTCACAAATATTGAACATTATTGTATTAAATTACACTTAATGAAGGGCAGTTTTAGCCGAAAAACTATGCATTGTTACCGTTGATTTAAAATGTTTCGACAACCTGCAATAAACAGTGCAAACATCTTGTCAAGGATGCAAACACGGCTTGAAAACTGTGAGATTTTTTTTATAATGGTGAATGTAAATAATAGCATTAATTATATATATTTTGTATATTAATACATGAAGTATAGTATTAAAGAAATAGTGTATTATCGCAAGTAAAATATATTATCACAAGAATAATAAATTATTTAAAGAATAGTGAATTATAGTCTATAATTAAAGGAATCGTGTTTTATCACAAGTGTAGTCTATGATTAAAGGAATCGTGTATTAACACAAGTGTAGTCTATGATTAAAGGAATCGTGTATTATCACAAGTGTAGTCTATGATTAAAGAAATCGTGTATTATCACAAGTGTACTCTATGATTAAAGGAATCGTGTATTTTCACAAGTGTAGTACATGATTAAAGGAATCGTGTATTATCACAAGTGTAGTCTATGATTAAAGGAACCGTGTATTATCACAAGTGTAGTCTATGATTAAAGGAATCGTGTATTATCACAAGGGTAGTCTATGATTAAAGGAATCGTGTATTATCACAAGTGTAGTCTATGATTAAAGGAAACGTGTATTATCACAAGTGTAGTCTATGATTAAAGGAACCGTGTATTATCACAAGTGTAGTATATCATTAAAGGAACCGTGTATTATCACAAGTGTAGTATATCATTAAAGGAACCGTGTATTACCATAAGTGTAGTATATCATTAAAGGAACCGTGTATTATCACAAGTGTAGTATATCATTAAAGGAATCGTGTATTATCACAAGTGTAGTATATGATTAAAGGAATCGTGTATTATCACAAGTGTAGTATATGATTAAAGGAATCGTGTATTATCACAAGAATAGTATATACTTACAAGTATATTATACTAACACAATAATACTATCAAAAGTAATATAGTATCGTGAGTATTTTGCTGTCTTACCTGCTGCCTGGGCGGCCATCAGGTGATGAACCGTGACGAAAACATAAATTGTCCGATATATTCCACCGACGTACATAGCTCTGGAAAACACAAGAAACATTCGGTTATATTTAATACGGTTTTGTCTCTCAAACAGTTCAAATTATTCTAACAATTGCAACTTCAACGTATTTGATTAACAAAACAAGCCTCGCACAATGTATGAGCGGACATTTATAAATACATAAGGTCGGTAGAGTTGTAGACATGATTTTAAACAGGTTTAAGCAAGTTTTTAATCCCTATAATCCATGAATGGCAATCCAATCACCAACATTAAAACCATTGTTAAATTTGTAAACAATGATAATTCAACAATATGCAAACAACTAGAGCAGACGAAAGTGTGTACTTTTATTATTTTTCCGATCAGATTCATTCTTTTGCATTTCTTATATTTTTGATGATCAACGTAAGTTTAACGGCAAAAACGAAGATATTCTTATACCATTTTTAAAGTATTCTCTTTATTACGATCGGCAGAAGCCATTGTATCCCTTTATGCTATAGTACACACTTGGGAATAACGTATTCGATATTCTTTTAAATATGGTGCCTTTAATATGCGACATTCCTACAAAAATCAGTGTTGCGAGGCAAATAACACAGGCAAACGAAGCAAGTATAGAATATTATAAATAGAATTAGGTTCTTAAAATATATGAACATACATACAATGATATATTAATGATTTTAAAGAAACAAACAAAATTCATATCAATCCAATTCAAAACGCAATTTGTTATTGTGCGTGGACTCTTAAACTACTTCTATAAGATCTTCGTCATCAATGTGTATGCACGAGTCGTTGATACCCAAGACACAGTATGTGTTCTGCGTCATACATATGTGTGTACGTGTAGCTGATTCCCTAGACACAGTATGTGTTCTACGTCATGCATATGTGTGTACGTGTACCTGATTCCCTAGACACAGTATGTGGTCTGCGTCATATATGCGTGTACGTGTAGTTGATTCTTAGGACGCATTTTATGATCTATGCCATACATGTGTGTGTACGTGTAGTTGATCCCATAGACACAGTTCGTGATATACGTCATACATGTGTGTGTACGTGTAGTTGATCCCATAGACACAGTTCGTGATATACGTCATACATGTGTGTGTACGTGTAGTTGATCCCATAGACACAGTTCGTGATATACGTCATACATGTGTGTGTACGTGTAGTTGATCCCATAGACACAATTCGTGATATACGTCATAAATGTGTGTGTACGTGTAGTTGATCCCATAGTCACAGTTCGTGATATACGTCATACATGTGTGTGTACGTGTAGTTGATCCCATAGACACAGTTCGTGATATACGTCATACATGTGTGTGTACGTGTAGGTGATCTCATAGACACAGTTCGTGATATACGTCATACATGTGTGTGTACGTGTAGGTGATCCCATAGACTTATTTTGTGATCTACGTCATACATGTGTGTACGTGTAGGTGATTCCATAGACGCAGTATGTGGTCTACGTCATACATGTGTGTGTACGTGTAATTGATTCCCAAAACACAGTATGTGATCACACCATACAGGTGTGCACGTGTAGTTTTTATCTACGTCATACCCGTGTGTGTATATGTAGTTGATACCAACTACACAGTCCGTGATCTATGACGTGTATGTTTGTGTACGTGTCTCTGATACGACATACACAGTCTGTGATCTACGTCATACGTGTGTGTGTGTGTGTGTGTGTGTGTGTGTGTGCGTGTGCGTGTGCGTGTGCGTGTGCGTGTGCGTGTGCGTGTGTGTGTGTGTACGTGTCTTTGATACGACATACACAGTCTATGTTCTGTGTCATTTATGTTTGTGTACGTGTCTTTGATACCAATTACACAGTCTGTGATCTACGTCATACATGTATGTGTGTGTAAGTGTCTTTGATACGACATACACAGTCTGTGATCTACCTCATACATGTGTGTGTGTGTACGTGTCTTTGATACGACATACACAGTTTGTGATTTGCGTCATATATGTGTGTGTGTGTGTGTACGTGTCTTTGATACGACATACACAGTCTATGATCTGCGTCATATATGTGTGTGTGTGTGTACGTGTCTTTGATACCAAAGACACAGTTTGTGATTTGCGTCATACAGAGAAAAAAACGCATATATACTTGCTCACTGCGAACGGTTAAGACAAACAGACGATAGTGTCGTGGTTATTTTAAAACACGTCACCATATATGATTATAAGAAATTACCTCTGACTGTCAGATAATTGTAAGAACCCCTTGGGCACTTGTTTATTATTCGAGTATGCTTCATATAGTTTTAAGATATAGAGTTTTGCAAAAACACAATAATATTTAGCCTACCTGGTCACTCCGTTTTCATCAATTCAATAGCACAAAAAGTATTTCTCAAAGAAGTGACTGTCCTGATAAAATAAATACTTTTTATGTACAAATATCGACAAACCTACGGACATTTTATAAATCAATATCAATTGATAATGACACTTTCACTTTGCTGTATTTATGATTAAACAATAAATATACAAATGGAGCTTACAAGAGAGTATTTCCTTTACCTCTATAAAATAATAATTATATAAATGTTAATGTATTTCTTCCCCATAAGTCTATTGCAGCTAGTTT